>NC_142797.1:80406726-80576726 GCF_049724085.1 Artemia sp. Qi Xiang Cuo | reverse complement strand
GAAAGTATAATCATCGCCGGACATGATGTTAGACGTGCGTTCGATTCCTTAATTCATTCGTCCATGCTTCTTCATATGGCAAGGCGAGGCGTAAACCCATCAGTTGTCCGTGTTCTCAGGGATTTATATAGGAATCTAAAAGTGCGTTTAAAACTTCCATCCCGTTTTTCCCTGCAGTCAGCTCTTCATCCTTCCCTATATAATTGCATTATTTCTCGTGTGAGGCCAAACTCTTAGATTCCCTCGAATATGCTTGTGAATCTTCAGTACCCCATCCTCGCTAAGAAAGGGACTAGACAGGGAGCTATCACTTCCCCAACCCTGTTCAATAATAGTGTCCTGGAAGCGCAGGCAAAGTGTCTTCCTTCATGCATTCTTGGGAGAATCGATATGTCTCTTATTTGTTATGCTGATGACATCCTGAATCTCAGCCGTACGATCCAGCGCATTGAGCAGAATTTCAAAATCCTCAAAGATGAATATTCAAAAATCGGTCTGTCTTTTAATCCTGAGAAATCCGAAGTAATCCTTTTCAATTGCCGATATCCCTCTACTTCTCTTATAAATATGGACGGTTCTCTTGTTAAACCCTCAGACCATATTACATACCTGGGCCTCCCAATTGGCTCATCTATAGGCCTTACACTTCGTTTGCTGATTTCGCACGTTGACCTTTAAATGAGAATTTCTTACGCTGGAATAATAAAAAGCGAATTACGTTTCAACCACTATATTCTAGCATCCATTTACAACGCCACAGCTCTTACTCGTCTGCTTTACATAGCTCATTTCTGGAGATTCTTTACAGTTACAGATAAAAAGCACCTACAATCAATCTTCTTCAGATTTGCTAAATATCTTCTACATTTGCCCCCCTTGGACAAGAAACCGTAAAATTATTCATTTGTACAAGCTATCTGACCCTAATATTAGCATTAATAAATCTGTATCCCGTTTTCAAAGTAAGTTTAATCATCCATGGTCAACAATTTGTTCATAATAGTTTTTTTTATATTAATGTAATGCATATAGTCACTGTTCGTATTCATGTAATGAAGAGTTTTCTTTTGTCATGTGTGTGAATTTTCAATGTGTGTTTGTGTCCTTCTTTTTCTTCTTTTTTTTCTTTTTTGTTTTCTTTAGTGATTACTCCGTCTACTGTACCTTTTGTGCCTTTTTTTGATGGGCAATAAATGAATAATAATAATAATAATAATAATATAGGGTCGAAATATTCATTTAAAGTTGCGTTCCACTGTCTTATATAAAAAAAAATCTCCCTGTTGTTCTACTTATTTGTTTATTGATGTGTCCCCTATCGAAGGTATCTTTTCGAGTGTAAATTTGGAGGGATTTTCTATTAGTGGGTCTGGTTCTGAAAACTCTGTGGAGAAATATTGTTCCCATAGTTCGGGAGGGATATTAAACGACTGGTTTAGCTTTTGGTTTTGTTTATGTGTTAAATTTTTCCACAAAAGTCCTGGGTTATTAAAAATCTTTTCAGAAAAATTGGAACGAATAGTAGCTCTATGTTTATCTAGCTCTTTTGAAAAACGAAGTTTGGTGGATAAACGGATCTGGTTTACGATAACAGTTCTCGGACGGTCGCAATCTATCCAGATACTTAGCCAGAATTTGTCCCTATTACAGGCCTCAACAAGTAAAGAATCCTGGGACCAGCCCTTCACTTGGGATCCGACTCGTACTTTAATGCGAGGGACAAACTGCTTCTCTGCTTGTAATAAAGCATATGAAATAAGTGACACATATATATTTAACTTAATATGATTATCATTGGTTGAAGACGGAACCAAATTCTGGAGAAGCTCAAATGGTATTTTTATCTTTGCGAGAATATTATCAATACAATGCTGGTACTAGGGTATATCGATCTGATTGCATTCTACCCCAGTACGCCACTTAGAATCTTGGATTACCCTTGCACGGTTAAATGGAGCCATAATACTGAAAGACAACGGCAAATGGTCAGATACTACAAAATCATTAAGTATGCTTACACTTACTACACAACTGGCAATACTACCAGAAACAAGCACATGATCAAGGTTTGACACTGATCCTGAGGGGTTTATACATGTGAAATAAGCAGATTTTCGTAAGAGAGCACTTTCATTTGGAATCAGGCTAAGAAGCATAGCCATACTTGGATTATCCCTTTTTAATAGGTGACAATTAAAGTCCCCCAACAGAACCCAATGGAGGTGCAAGAGTCTGATTTTAATCAAACATTTACCCGATTTTCTGCATGCTAGAACAAACTTCGTTTCAGAATTTTCGTCTCTATAGTCTATCGGTAGGTATACATTAACAATGACAGTATCAAAAACTTTAACTGCAAGAAAATGGTCAGATTTTGCGAACAGTTCGAAGTTAGTATGTCTATCTATTATTGTAGCAAGTCCACCTGAGGGGTGGCCTCGTTTTCTGGTTCTCTTAGCGACTACAAAGTGGAGCACATATGATGGAACTATATCCAGCAGTTTCATATTATCAGCAGAGAGAAAATGTTCCTGTATGCAGATGACTTCTTTAGTAAGGCAAAGTTGTTCCACCACGGCGATTTTTGCATTGAGACTACCATTTACGTTCCATGAAAAGACGCTCTTTTTAATATAGGGCTCAACCACTTCGGAAAAATTGGCTTTTTGGCTTCAAAGTCTTGTTCAACGGGCAGTTAGCATGGTAGCACGTGTGTTTGGTGCTTTGACAATTCAAACAGCAGATCGGATTCTGGCACGGGCTTTCTTTCGTCGAACCATGGTAATTTTGGGCGCAACTTCTTGGTATTTTTGCACTGTGTCATCATATAGCCGATTTCATGACAATTACAACAACGTTTCGGGAGAAAAATAAATTCTTGTATTTTGAAACGCTCGAAGTCAATTTTAATCGTCATTTGTTTGGCGGTATCAAAAGCATCTCTACTTGAAAAACACAGCTTGAAGGTGCGTTATTTCCCACATAGTTTGGCTTTCTCACAGCCGGCTATTAATCTTTGCAAATCCTCAGCACTAAGAGACTCGGGAATCCCTTTAACTATACCTATTTTCCATGTCTATATTTTATAATCATTAATCACGAATATATATCCAAAAATCCACCTTTAGGGTTATTTTTCATCAACCTTAATTACTGCATCAAGTCAGTCCAAAAAATATAAGCAGTACCATCGCGTCAGAATGAAAAGTCACTTAATACTTTAATCCTTGTGAGATAGAAACAATTCACATAGGTGTTTTTACTTTGAAATCTAGTTTAGTATATTGTATTATTGTAATGTGTATTATATGTAAAACTAATTTAAGTTGTAATGTCTATTTCATGACTGTAATTCGTTCTTAGGAATAACCGAGGCGGTCTTTTGTAAGTGTCTAAACTAGCGGAGAAAATAGACATTGTAGATATTTTATAAAAACCTTTTTAATAACTATTTAGCCGATTGACCAGATTTGTTCAGTCTCTATTTTGAGTAAACTACCCACTGTCAAACAGATCGTGGTAGCAAACTGTAAGTAAGGAGTGAAACGGCTCCATAGTAACCGAAACTCTAAAAAACAGATTTTTAATATCGATAGATACATCAAACGAACTGGTTTGTTATCTTAATTCGAAGTATATAAGATTAATTGAGCTTATTGTTACCCATCAAATGCTAAGCGCCTGAGAAAATGTGCCTTTTTTAATAGGGAGAAAACACCCCCTAAAATTCAAGGAATATTGATGAAATCACATCATCCGATTCAGAGTATCTGAGAGCCCTATTGTAAAAGTCTCAAACTCCCATCTGCAAAAATGTCAAATTTTGATTTTTTTTTTTGCCAGAAGAAAGATCACAAATGCGCGTTTATTCATTTTTCCCCGTGGATGATCGCATCGAACCGGTAGTCCTTGAATATCGGGAAAGGGCTCATTTGAACGGAAATTACAAGCTTAACTGTCCTTTTTAAATGACCAAAAGAATTGGAGGGCAAGTAGCTCCCCTCATACCCACTTTTTTCCTCAAAGTTGTCCGATCAAAATTTTTAGATAGTCTGAAAAGCCCAATAGCTATTCTTTTGGAGATAACATGCCCTCCAACCAGTCCCTAGGGGAAGGTCTCTCAGTTATAAATTTTGCCCATTGTTTACGTATTGTGTTATTGGGAAATACGTATATATTTTTCAGGTAAAAGATCGATGCCTACGCGGTGGAGCTAATTCATGCTCCAATAACGTTCAAATCAACAACAGCTATCGTATTATAACTACGGCCCACCCTACGGTATCATAGTCTCTTAATCACCTAAATGACATGTAGCACGGTTCCTAAGACTAAGACTAGTAGAAATTAAATTTAAAAATCTTAGATTTAAACTAAGCTATCATAAGAAAATAAATCTACTTTCGTGTTTAAAGTGTCCACCTTAAACATCGATGCGTACATGGTGGAGCTAATTCATGCTCCCATAACGTTGAAATCAACAATTTTTTTAACGCGTTTTTAAAATTTTGGTTACTATGGAATAGAGTCCACTCTTTACTAGGCTGCATCCAATGCTGCAACCATGAATAGCACCGAAAAATAGATACATTAAAAACACATGCTAAAACATGATTTTTTTTTCAGATTTTGCGCAGGGCCTGAAAAAATGCAGCACAGGAAACCTACGGTTAGTAAAAACATAAAGATTTAGTATTAATCGTAATACATGGTTTTAATAGCAATAGCAATATTCTAATGTCCTGTAGTAGCGACAGTAGAACGTCTGGAACATAAGTCTTGAACATTTGTGTTCAAATTTTATTGCATTATGAGCCAAATGAATTAACGTTTTTATAAATTATGTGGAGTTTTCCTACTTTTAAATAAAGATAGGACTAAAACAGCCATTTATTACCCTCAAACTGAAGGGTCGAGTAAGAGCTCAAAATGCTAACATTAGCTGTAAAAGAAGATGAATTAGATAGGAAGCCCACACACGGGGGAGGTTAGTAGTCCCATGTGGCCTTGCTTTAAGGCAAGCTAGTAAAAATATATATATAGATATAATTTTCCTAATAAATGTAGAGTTTATAGAGTTTTATATTATAGAGTTTTAATCCTAATAAATGGTTTTAATAGTAATAGTAATATGTTAATGTCCTACAATAGCGACAGTAGAACGTCTGGAACCTAAGTCTTGAACATTTGTGTTAAAAGTTTATTGCCTAATGTAGCACTTAAGTTCTTTTTAGAGCAAACATAAATTCCAAAGCAGTAGTGATTGGTTGGGTTGTGATGGAATGGGTTGTGATGGAATGATGTGATGGGTTGTGATTGATGGGTTGTGTTGGTAGTGATTCTGATGGGTTGAAAAACAGCCTTCCAGAAAATTGTTTTTGGTCAAGACTCTGACACCTATAAAAACTGAATTTTATTATCTCTACTATTTCTTTTTAATTTTATCTATCACGATCTTCTTTGTCGTTTATTTTTGTCTATCTCATATTTGTCTATTTTACCAATTTCTTTGTTGTTTTCATATATTTCTTTTTGTTCAATAAAAATAGAATATTATGAATAAAACATTTTTTACATTGTAACTGCAATTTGTTAGAAGGTAAATGTGAAGATCAGTTGAGAAAGCTTGTATTCGAAAAAATAAAAATGAGAATTAACAAAAGATGAGTTATTAACATATTTGATATAAAGTATAATAGCTTACCCATGAATGCAAAAGCATTTTGAAAAACATTTTGCAATGACTGCAAAAGCAATTTGTTAGAAGGTAAATGTGAAGATCAGTTGAAACAACTTATATTCGAAAAGAATAAAAATGAGAAGTAAGACAAAATGAGTTATTAACATATTTGATATAATGTATAATAGCTTACCCATGAATGCAAAAGCATTTTGAAAAACATTTTGCAATGACTGCAAAAGCAATTTGTTAGAAGGTAAATGTGAAGATCAGTTGAAACATTTTATATTCGAAAAGAATAAAAATGAGAAGTAAGACAAAATGAGTTATTAACATATTTGATAAAAAGTATAATAGCTTACCCATGAATGCAAAATCATTTTGAAAAACATTTTGCAATGACTGCAAAAGTAATTCGTTAGAAGGTCAATGTGAAGATCAGTTGGAACAACTTATATTCGAAAAGAATAAAAAAGAGAAGTAAGACAAAATGAGTTATTAACATATTTGATATAAAGTATAATAGCTTACCCATGAATGCAAAAGCATTTTGAAAAACATTTTGCAATGACTGCAAAAGCAATTTGTTAGAAGGTAAATGTGAAGATCAGTTGGAACAACTTATATTCGAAAAGAATAAAAATGAGAAGTAAGACAAAATGAGTTATTAACATATTTGATAAAAAGTATAATAGCTTACCCATGAATGCAAAAGCATTTTGAAAAACATTTTGCAATGACTGCAAAAGCAATTTGTTAGAAGGTAAATGTGAAAATAAGCTGAAAAAACTTATATTCGAAAAAAAAAATCAGAAGTAAGACAAAATGAGTTACTAACATATTTGATATAAAGTATAATAGCTCATGAATGCAATACCATTATGAAAAAATTTTGTAATGACTTCAAAATCAATTTGTTTGAAGGTAAATGTGAAAATCAGCTGAAAAAACTTATCTTCGAAAAGAATAAAAATGAGAAGTAAGACAAAATGATTTATTAACATATTTGATATAAAGTATAATAGCTTACCCATGAATGCAAAAGCATTTTGAAAAACATTTTGCAATGACTGCAAAAGCAATTCGTTAGAAGGTAAATGTGAAGATCAGTTGAAACAACTTATATTCGAAAAGAATAAAAATGAGAAGTAAGACAAAATGAGTTATTAACATATTTGATATGAAGTATAATAGCTTACCCATGAATGCAAAAGCATTTTGAAAAACATTTTGCAATGACTGCAAAAGCAATTCGTTAGAAGGTAAATGTGAAGATCAGTTGAAACAACTTATATTCGAAAAGAATAAAAATGAGAAGTAAGACAAAATGAGTTATTAACATATTTGATATAAAGTATAATAGCTTACCCATGAATGCAAAAGCATTTTGAAAAACATTTTGCAATGACTGCAAAAGCAATTCGTTAGAAGGTAAATGTGAAGATCAGTTGAAACAACTTATATTCGAAAAGAATAAAAATGAGAAGAAAGACAAAATGAGTTATTAACATATTTGATATAAAGTATAATAGCTTACCCATGAATGCAAAAGCATTTTGAAAAACATTTTGCAATGACTGCAAAAGCAATTTGTTAGAAGGTAAATGTGAAGATCAGTTGAAACAACTTATATTCGAAAAAAATAAAAAAGAGAAGTAAGACAAAATGAGTTATTAACATATTTGATATAAAGTATAATAGCTCATGAATGCAAAACCATTATGAAAACATTTTGTAATGACTTCAAAAGCAATTTGTTTGAACGTAAATGTGAAAATCAGCAGAAAAAACTTATATTCGAAAAAAAAAATCAGAAGTAAGACAAAATGAGTTATTAACATATTTGATATAAAGTATAATAGCTTACCCATGACTTCAAAAGCATTTTGAAAAACATTTTGCAATGACTGCAAAAGCAATTCGTTAGAAGGTAAATGTGAAGATCAGTTGAAACAACTTATATTCGAAAAGAATAAAAATGAGAAGTAAGACAAAATGAGTTACTAACATATTTGATATAAAGTATAATAGCTCATGAATGCAATACCATTATGAAAAAATTTTGTAATGACTTCAAAAGCAATTTGTTTGAAAGTAAATGTGAAAATCAGTTGAAAAAACTAATCATCGAAAAGAATAAAAATGAGAAGTAAGACAAAATGAGTTATTAACATATTTGATATAAAGTATAATAGCTTACCCATGAATGCAAAAGCATTTTGAAAAACATTTTGCAATGACTGCAAAAGCAATTTGTTAGAAGGTAAATGTGAAGATCAGTTGGAACAACTTATATTCGAAAAGAATAAAAATGAGAAGTAAGACAAAATGAGCTATTAACATATTTGATATAAAGTATAATAGCTTACCCATGAATGCAAAAGCATTTTGAAAAACATTTTGCAATGACTGCAAAAGCAATTTGTTAGAAGGTAAATGTGAAGATCAGTTGAAACATTTTATATTCGAAAAGAATAAAAATGAGAAGTAAGACAAAATGAGTTATTAACATATTTGATATAAAGTATAATAGCTCATGAATGCAAAAGCATTATGAAAACATTTTGTAATGACTTCAAAAGCAATTTGTTTGAAGGTAAATGTGAAAATCAGCTGAAAAAACTAATAATCGAAAAGAATAAAAATGAGAAGTAAGACAAAATGAGTTATTAACATATTTGATATAAAGTATAATAGCTTACCCATGAATGCAAAAGAATTTTGAAAAACATTTTGCAATGACTTCAAAAGCAATTTGTTAGAAGGTAAATGTGAAGATCAGTTGAAACAACTTATATTCGAAAAGAATAAAAATGAGAAGTAAGACAAAATAAGTTATTAACATATTTGATATAAAGTATAATAGCTTACCCATGAATGCAAAAGCATTTTGAAAAACATTTTGCAATGACTGCAAAAGCAATTTGTTAGAAGGTAGATGTGAAGATCAGTTGAAACATTTTATATTCGAAAAGAATAAAAATGAGAAGTAAGACAAAATGAGTTATTAACATATTTGATATAAAGTATAATAGCTCATGAATGCAAAAGCATTATGAAAACATTTTGTAATGACTTCAAAAGCAATTTGTTTGAAAGTAAATGTGAAAATCAGCTGAAAAAACTAATCATCGAAAAGAATAAAAATGAGAAGTAAGACAAAATAAGTTATTAACATATTTGATAAAAAGTATAATAGCTTACCCATGAATGCAAAAGCATTTTGAAAAACATTTTGCAATGACTGCAAAAGTAATTCGTTAGAAGGTAAATGTGAAGATCAGTTGAAACAACTTATATTCGAAAAGAATAAAAATGATAAGTAAGACAAAATGAGTTATTAACATATTTGATATAAAGTATAATAGCTTACCCATGAATGCAAAAGCATTTTGAAAAACATTTTGCAATGACTGCAAAAGCAATTTGTTAGAAGGTAAATATGAAGATCAGTTGAAACAACTTATATTCGAAAAGAATAAAAATGAGAAGTAAGACAAAATGAGTTATTAACTTATTTGATAAAAAGTATAATAGCTTACCCATGACTTCAAAAGCATTTTGAAACACATTTTGCAATGACTGCAAAAGCAATTTGTTAGAAGTTAAATGTGAAAATCAGTTGAAAAAACTTATATTCGAAAAAAATAAAAAAGAGAAGTAAGACAAAATGAGTTATTAACATATTTGATATAAAGTATAATAGCTCATGAATTCAAAACCATTATGAAAACATTTTGTAATGACTTCAAAAGCAATTTGTTTGAAGGTAAATGTGAAAATCAGCTGAACAATCTTATATTCGAAAAAAAAAATAAGAAGTAAGACAAAAAGAGTTATTAACATATTTGATATAAAGTATAATAGCTTACCCATGACTTCAAAAGCATATTGAAAAACATTTTGCAATGACTGCAAAAGCAATTTGTTAGAAGGTAAATGTGAAAATCAGTTGAAAAAACTTATATTCGATAAGAATAAAAATGAGAAGTAAGACAAAATGAGTTATTAACATATTTGATATAAAGTATAATAGCTCATGAATGCAATAGCATTATGAAAAAATTTTGTAATGACTTCAAAAGCAATTTGTTTGAAGGTAAATGTGAAAATCAGCTGAAAAAACTAATCATCGAAAAGAATAAAAATGAGAAGTAAGACAAAATGAGTTATTAACATATTTGATATAAAGTATAATAGCTTACCCATGAATGCAAAAGCATTTTGAAAAACATTTTGCAATGACTGCAAAAGCAATTTGTTAGAATGTAAATGTGAAGATCAGTTGAAACAACTTATATTCGAAAAGAATAAAAATGAGAAGTAAGACAAAATGAGTTATTAACATATTTGATATAAAGTATAATAGCTTACCCATGAATGCAAAAGCATTTTGAAAAACATTTTGCAATGACTGCAAAAGCAATTTGTTAGAAGGTAAATGTGAAGATCAGTTGGAACAACTTATATTCGAAAAGAATAAAAATGAGAAGTAAGACAAAATGAGTTATTAACATATTTGATATAAAGTATAATAGCTTACCCATGAATGCAAAAGCATTTTGAAAAACATTTTGCAATGACTGCAAAAGCAATTTGTTAGAAGGTAAATGTGAAGATCAGTTGGAACAACTTATATTCGAAAAGAATAAAAATGAGAAGTAAGACAAAATGAGTTATTAACATATTTGATATAAAGTATAATAGCTTACCCATGAATGCAAAAGCATTTTGAAAAACATTTTGCAATGACTGCAAAAGCAATTTGTTAGAAGGTAAATGTGAAGATCAGTTGGAACAACTTATATTCGAAAAGAATAAAAATGAGAAGTAAGACAAAATGAGTTATTAACATATTTGATATAAAGTATAATAGCTTACCCATGAATTCAAAATCATTTTGAAAAACATTTTGCAATGACTGCAAAAGCAATTTGTTAGAAGGTAAATGTGAAGATCAGTTGGAAAAAATTATATTCGAAAAGAATAAAAATGAGAAGTAAGACAAAATGAGTTATTAACATATTTGATATAAAGTATAATAGATTACCCATGAATGCAAAAGCATTTTGAAAAACATTTTGCAATGACTGCAAAAGCAATTTGTTAGAAGGTAAATGTGAAGATCAGTTGAAACATTTTATATTCGAAAAGAATAAAAATGAGAAGTAAGACAAAATGAGTTATTAACATATTTGATAAAAAGTATAATAGCTTACCCATGAATGCAAAAGCATTTTGAAAAACATTTTGCAATGACTGCAAAAGCAATTTGTTAGAAGTTAAATGTGAAGATCAGTTGGAACAACTTATATTCGAAAAGAATAAAAATGAGAAGTAAGACAAAATGAGTTATTAACATATTTGATATAAAGTATAATAGCTTACCCATGAAGGCAAAAGTATTTTGAAAAACATTTTGCAATGACTGCAAAAGCAATTTGTTAGAAGGTAAATGTGAAGATCAGTTGAAACAACTTATATTCGAAAAGAATAAAAATGAGAAGTAAGACAAAATGAGTTATTAACTTATTTGATAAAAAGTATAATAGCTTACCCATGAATACAAAAGCATTTTGAAAAACATTTTGCAATGACTGCAAAAGCAATTTGTTAGAAGGTAAATGTGAAGATAAGCTGAAAAAACTTATATTCGAAAAGAATAAAAATGAGAAGTAAGACAAAATGAGTTATTAAATTATTTGATAAAAAGTATAATAGCTTACCCATGACTTCAAAAGTATTTTGAAACACATTTTGCAATGACTGCAAAAGCAATTTGTTAGAAGGTAAATGTGAAAATCAGTTGAAAAAACTTATATTCGAAAAAAATAAAAATGAGAAGTAAGACAAAATGAGTTATTAACATATTTGATAAAAAGTATAATAGCTTACCCATGAATGCAAAAGCATTTTGAAAAACATTTTGCAATGACTGCAAAAGCAATTTGTTAGAAGGTAAATGTGAAGATCAGTTAGAACAACTTATATTCGAAAAGAATAAAAATGAGAAGTAAGACAAAATGAGTTATTAACATATTTGATATAAAGTATAATAGCTTACCCATGAATGCAAAAGCATTTTGAAACACATTTTGCAATGACTGCAAAAGTAATTTGTTAGAAGGTAAATATGAAGATCAGTTGGAAAAACTTATATTCGAAAAGAATAAAAATGAGAAGTAAGACAAAATTAGTTATTAACTTATTTGATAAAAAGTATAATAGCTTACCCATGAATACAAAAGCATTTTGAAAAACATTTTGCAATGACTGCAAAAGCAATTCGTTAGAGTAAAAATGAATAAAAATGAGAAGTAAGACAAAATGAGTTATTAACATATTTGATAAAAAGTATAATAGCTTACCCATGAATGCAAAAGCATTTTGAAAAACATTTTGCAATGACTGCAAAAGCAATTTGTTAGAAGGTAAATATGAAGATCAGATGAAACAACTTATATTCGAAAAGAATAAAAATGAGAAGTAAGACAAAATGAGTTATTAACTTATTTGATAAAAAGTATAATAGCTTACCCATGACTTCAAAAGCATTTTGAAACACATTTTGCAATGACTGCAAAAGCAATTTGTTAGAAGGTAAATGTGAAGATCAGTTGAAACATTTTATATTCGAAAAGAATAAAAATGAGAAGTAAGACAAAATGCAAAAGCAATTTGTTAGAAGGTAAATATGAAGATCAGTTGAAACAACTTATATTCGAAAAGAATAAAAATGAGAAGTAAGACAAAATGATTTATTAAATTATTTGATAAAAAGTATAATAGCATACCCATGACTTCAAAAGTATTTTGAAACACATTTTGCAATGACTGCAAAAGAATTTGTTAGAAGGTAAATGTGAAAATCAGTTGAAAAAACTTATATTCGAAAAGAATAAAAAAGAGAAGTAAGACAAAATGAGTTATTAACATATTTGATAAAAAGTATAATAGCTTACCCATGAATGCAAAAGCATTTTGAAAAACATTTTGCAATGACTGCAAAAGTAATTTGTTAGAAGGTAAATGTGAAGATCAGTTGAAACAACTTATATTCGAAAAGAATAAAAATGAGAAGTAAGACAAAATGAGTTACTAACATATTTGATATAAAGTATAATAGCTCATGAATGCAAAACCATTATGAAAACATTTTGTAATGACTTCAAAAGCAATTTGTTTGAAAGTAAATGTGAAAATCAGCTGAAAAATATTATATTCAAAAAAAAAAATCAGAAGTAAGACAAAATGAGTTATTAACATATTTGATATAAAGTATAATAGCTTACCCATGAATGCAAAAGCATTTTGAAAAACATTTTGCAATGACTGCAAAAGCAATTCGTTAGAAGGTAAATGTGAAGATCAGTTGAAACAACTTATATTCGAAAAGAATAAAAATGAGAAGTAAGACAAAATGAGTTATTAACATATTTGATAAAAAGTATAATAGCTTACCCATGACTTCAAAAGCATTTTGAAAAACATTTTGCAATGACTGCAAAAGCAATTTGTTAGAAGGTAAATGTTAAAATCAGTTGAAAAAACTTATATTCGAAAAAAATAAAAAGAGAAGTAAGACAAAATGAGTTATTAACATATTTGATAAAAAGTATAATAGCTTACCCATGACTTCAAAAGCATTTTGAAACACATTTTGCAATGACTGCAAAAGCAATTTGTTAGAAGGTAAATGTGAAGATCAGTTGAAACAACTTATATTCGAAAAAAATAAAAAAGAGAAGTAAGACAAAATGAGTTATTAACATATTTGATATAAAGTATAATAGCTCATGAATGCAAAACCATTATGAAAACATTTTGCAATGACTGCAAAAGCAATTTGTTAGAACTTAAATGTGAAAATAAGCTGAAAAAACTTATATTCAAAAAAAAAAATCAGAAGTAAGACAAAATGAGTTATTAACATATTTGATATAAAGTATAATAGCTTACCCATGACTTCAAAAGCATTTTGAAAAACATTTTGCATTGACTGCAAAAGCTATTTGTTAGAAGGTAAATGTGAAGATCAGTTGAAACAACTTATATTTGAAAAGAATAAAAATGAGAAGTAAGACAAAATGAGTTATTAACATATTTGATATAAAGTATAATAGCTTACCCATGAATGCAAAAGCATTTTGAAAAACATTTTGCAATGACTGCAAAAGTAATTTGTTAGAAGGTAAATGTGAAGATCAGTTGGAACAACTTATATTCGAAAAGAATAAAAATGAGAAGTAAGACAAAATGAGTTATTAACATATTTGATATAAAGTATAATAGCTCATGAATGCAAAAGCATTATGAAAACATTTTGTAATGACTTCAAAAGCAATTTGTTTGAAGGTAAATGTGAAAATCAGCTGAAAAAACTTATATTCGAAAAAAAAAATCAGAAGTAAGACAATGAGTTATTAACATATTTGATATAAAGTATAATAGCTTACCCATGAATGCAAAAGCATTTTGAAAAACATTTTGCAATGACTGCAAAAGCAATTTGTTAGAAGGTAAATGTGAAGATCAGTTGAAACAACTTATATTCGAAAAAAATAAAAATGAGAAGTAAGACAAAATGAGTTATTAACATATTTGATAAAAAGTATAATAGCTTACCCATGACTTCAAAAGCATTTTGAAACACATTTTGCAATGACTGCAAAAGCAATTTGTTAGAAGGTAAATGTGAAAATCAGTTGAAAAAACTTATATTCGAAAAAAATAAAAATGAGAAGTAAGAAAAAATGAGTTATTAACATATTTGATATAAAGTATAATAGCTCATGAATGCAAAACCATTATGAAAACATTTTGTAATGACTTCAAAAGCAATTTTTTTGAACGTAAATGTTAAAATCAGCTGAAAAAACTTATATTCGAAAAAAAAAAATCAGAAGTAAGACAAAATGAGTTATTAACATATTTGATATAAAGTATAATAGCTTACCCATGACTTCAAAAGCATTTTGAAAAACATTTTGCATTGACTGCAAAAGCTATTTGTTAGAAGGTAAATGTGAAGATCAGTTGAAACAACTTATATTTGAAAAGAATAAAAATGAGAAGTAAGACAAAATGAGTTATTAACATATTTGATATAAAGTATAATAGCTAACCCATGAATGCAAAAGCATTTTGAAAAACATTTTGAAATGACTGCAAAAGCAATTTGTTAGAAGGTAAATGTGAAGATCAGTTGAAACAACTTATATTCGAAAAGAATAAAAATGAGAAGTAAGACAAAATGAGTTATTAACATATTTGATATAAAGTATAATAGCTCATGAATGCAAAAGCATTATGAAAACATTTTGTAATGACTTCAAAAGCAATTTGTTTGAAGGTAAATGTGAAAATCAGCTGAAAAAACTTATATTCGAAAAAAAAAAATCAGAAGTAAGACAAAATGAGTTATTAACATATTTGATATAAAGTATAATAGCTTACCCATGAATGCAAAAGCATTTTGAAAAACATTTTGCAATGACTGCAAAAGCAATTTGTTAGAAGGTAAATGTGAAGATCAGTTGAAACAACTTATATTCGAAAAGAATAAAAATGAGAAGTAAGACAAAATGAGTTATTAACTTATTTGATAAAAAGTATAATAGCATACCCATGACTTCAAAATCATTTTGAAACACATTTTGCAATGACTGCAAAAGCAATTTGTTAGAAGGTAAATGTGAAAATCAGTTGAAAAAACTTATATTCTAAAAAAATAAAAAAGAGAAGTAATACAAAATGATTTATTAACATATTTGATATAAAGTATAATAGCTCATTAATGAAAAACCATTATTAAAACATTTTGTAATTACTTCAAAAGCAATTTGTTTGAAGGTAAATGTGAAAATCAGCTGAAAAACTTATATTCGAAAAAAAAAAATCAGAAGTAAGACAAAATGAGTTATTAACATATTTGATATAAAGTATAATAGCTTACCTGTGACTTCAAAAGCATTTTGAAAAACATTTTGCATTGACTGCAAAAGCTATTTGTTAGAAGGTAAATGTGAAGATCAGTTGGAACAACTTATATTCGAAAAGAATAAAAATGAGAAGTAAGACAAAATGAGTTATTAACATATTTGATAAAAAGTATAATAGCTTACCCATGAATGCAAAAGCATTTTGAAAAACATTTTGCAATGACTGCAAAAGCAATTTGTTAGAAGGTAAATGTGAAGATCAGTTGGAACAACTTATATTCGAAAAGAATAAAAATGAGAAGTAAGACAAAATGAGTTATTAACATATTTGATATAAAGTATAATAGCTCATGAATTAAAAAGCATTATGAAAACATTTTTTAATGAATTCAAAATCAATTTTTTTGAATGTAAATGTTAAAATAAGATTAAAAATCTTATATTCGAAAAAAAAAATCAGAAGTAAGACAAAATGAGTTATTAACATATTTGATAAAAAGTATAATAGCTTACCCATGACTGCAAAAGCATTTTGAAACACATTTTGCAATGACTGCAAAAGCAATTCGTTAGAAGGTAAATGTGAAAATCAGTTGAAACAACTTATATTCGAAAAGAATAAAAATGAGAAGTAAGACAAAATGAGTTATTAACATATTTGATAAAAAGTATAATAGCTTACCCATGACTTCAAAATCATTTTGAAAAACATTTTGCGATGACTGCAAAAGCAATTTGTTAGAAGGTAAATGTGAAAATCAGTTGAAAAAACTTATATTCGAAAAAAATAAAAAGAGAAGTAAGACAAAATGAGTTATTAACATATTTGATATAAATTATAATAGCTAATTAATGAAAACGAATTAGTAAAACATTTTTTAATTAATTCAAAAGAAATTTTTTTGAACGTAAATGTTAAAATCAGCAGAACAAACTTATATTCGAAAAAAAAAAAATCAGAAGTAAGACAAAATGAGTTATTAACATATTTCATATAAAGTATAATAGCTTACCCATGACTTCAAAAGCATTTTGAAAAACATTTTGCAATGACTGCAAAAGCAATTTGTTAGAAGGTAAATGTGAAGATCAGTTGGAACAACTTATATTCGAAAAGAATAAAAATGAGAAGTAAGACAAAATGAGTTATTAACATATTTGATAAAATGTATAATAGCTTACCCATGAATTCAAAAGCATTTTGAAAAACATTTTGCAATGAATGCAAAAGCAATTCGTTAGAAGGTAAATGTGAAGATCAGTTTGAACAACTTATATTCGAAAAAAATAAAAAAGAGAAGTAAGACAAAATGAGTTATTAACATATTTGATATAAATTATAATAGCTCATGAATGCAAAAGCATTATGAAAACATTTTGTAATGACTTCAAAAGCAATTTGTTTGAAGGTAACTGTGAAAATCAGCTGAAAAAACTTATATTCGAAAAAAAAAATCAGAAGTAAGACAATGAGTTATTAACATATTTGATATAAAGTATAATAGCTTACCCATGAATGCAAAAGCATTTTGAAAAACATTTTGCAATGACTGCAAAAGCAATTTGTTAGAAGGTAAATGTGAAAATCAGTTGAAACAACTTATATTCGAAAAGAATAAAAATGAGAAGTAAGACAAAATGAGTTATTAACATATTTGATAAAAAGTATAATAGCTTACCCATGACTTCAAAAGCATTTTGAAACACATTTTGCAATGACTGCAAAAGCAATTTGTTAGAAGGTAAATGTGAAAATCAGTTGAAAAAACTTATATTCGAAAAAAATAAAAAAGAGAAGTAAGAAAAAATGAGTTATTAACATATTTGATATAAAGTATAATAGCTCATGAATGCAAAACCATTATGAAAACATTTTGTAATGACTTCAAAAGCAATTTGTTTGAACGTAAATGTGAAAATCAGCTGAAAAAACTTATATTCGAAAAAAAAATCAGAAGTAAGACAAAATGAGTTATTAACATATTTGATATAAAGTATAATAGCTTACCCATGACTTCAAAAGCATATTGAAAAACATTTTGCATTGACTGCAAAAGCAATTTGTTAGAAGGTAAATGTGAAGATCAGTTGAAACAACTTATATTCGAAAAGAATAAAAATGAGAAGTAAGACAAAATGAGTTATTAACATATTTGATATAAAGTATAATAGCTTACCAATGAATGCAAAAGCATTTTGAAAAACATTTTGCAATGACTACAAAAGCAATTTGTTAGAAGGTAAATGTGAAGATCAGTTGAAACAACTTATATTCGAAAAGAATAAAAATGAGAAGTAAGACAAAATGAGTTATTAACATATTTGATATAAAGTATAATAGCTCATGAATGCAAAAGCATTATGAAAACATTTTGTAATGACTTCAACAGCAATTTGTTTGAAGGTAAATGTGAAAATCAGCTGAAAAAACTTATATTCGAAAAAAAAATCAGAAGTAAGACAAAATGAGTTATTAACATATTTGATATAAAGTATAATAGCTTACCCATGAATGCAAAAGCATTTTGAAAAACATTTTGCAATGACTGCAAAAGCAATTTGTTAGAAGGTAAATGTGAAGATCAGTTGAAACAACTTATATTCGAAAAGAATAAAAATGAGAAGTAAGACAAAATGAGTTATTAACTTATTTGATAAAAAGTATAATAGCATACCCATGACTTCAAAATCATTTTGAAACACGTTTTGCAATGACTACAAAAGCAATTTGTTAGAAGGTAAATGTGAAAATCAGTTGAAAAAAATTATATTCGAAAAAAATAAAAAAGAGAAGTAAGACAAAATGAGTTATTAACATATTTGATATAAAGTATAATAGCTCATGAATGCAAAACCATTATGAAAACATTTTGTAATGACTTCAAAAGCAATTTGTTTGAAGGTAAATGTGAAAATCAGCTGAAAAACTTATATTCGAAAAAAAAAATCAGAAGTAAGACAAAATGAGTTATTAACATATTTGATATAAAGTATAATAGCTTACCTGTGACTTCAAAAGCATTTTGAAAAACATTTTGCATTGACTGCAAAAGCAATTTGTTAGAAGGTAAATGTGAAGATCAGTTGAAACAACTTATATTCGAAAAGAATAAAAATGAGAAGTAAGACAAAATGAGTTATTAACATATTTGATATAAAGTATAATAGCTTACCCATGAATGCAAAAGCATTTTGAAAAACATTTTGCAATGACTGCAAAAGCAATTTGTTAGAAGGTAAATGTGAAGATCAGTTGAAAAAACTTATATTCGAAAAGAATAAAAATGAGAAGTAAGACAAAATGAGTTATTAACATATTTGATATAAAGTATAATAGCTCATGAATGCAAAAGCATTATGAAAACATTTTGTAATGACTTCAAAAGCAATTTGTTTGAAGGTAAATGTGAAAATCAGCTGAAAAAACTTATATTCGAAAAAAAAAAATCAGAAGTAAGACAAAATGAGTTATTAACATATTTGATATAAAGTATAATAGCTTACCCATGAATGCAAAAGCATTTTGAAAAACATTTTGCAGTGACTGCAAAAGCAATTTGTTAGAAGGTAAATGTGAAAATCAGTTGAAACAACTTATATTCGAAAAGAATAAAAATGAGAAGTAAGACAAAATGAGTTATTAACATATTTGATAAAAAGTATAATAGCTTACCCATGACTTCAAAATCATTTTGAAACACATTTTGCAATGACTGCAAAATCAATTTGTTAGAAGGTAAATTTGAAAATCAGTTGAAAAAACTTATATTCTAAAAAAATAAAAAAGAGAAGTAAGACAAAATGAGTTATTAACATATTTGATATAAAGTATAATAGCTCATGAATGCAAAAGCATTATGAAAACATTTTGTAATGACTTCAAAAGAAATTTTTTTGAAGGTAAATGTGAAAATCAGCTGAAAAAACTTATATTCGAAAAAAAAAATCAGAAGTAAGACAAAATGAGTTATTAACATATTTGATAAAAAGTATAATAGCTTACCCATGACTTCAAAAGCATATTGAAAAACATTTTGCATTGACTGCAAAAGTATTTTGTTAGAAGGTAAATGTGAAGATCAGTTGAAACAACTTATATTCGAAAAGAATAAAAATGAGAAGTAAGACAAAATGAGTTATTAACATATTTGATATAAAGTATAATAGCTTACCCATGAATGCAAAAGCATTTTGAAAAACATTTTGCAATGACTGCAAAATCAATTCGTTAGAAGGTAAATGTGAAGATCAGTTGAAACAACTTATATTCGAAAAGAATAAAAATGAGAAGTAAGACAAAATGAGTTATTAACATATTTGATATAAAGTATAATAGCTCATGAATGCAATACCATTATGAAAAAATTTTGTAATGACTTCAAAAGCAATTTGTTTGAATGTAAATGTGAAAATCAGCTTAAAAAACTTATATTCGAAAAAGAAAATCAGAAGTAAGACAAAATGAGTTATTAACATATTTGATAAAAAGTATAATAGCTTACCCATGACTTCAAAAGCATTTTGAAAAACATTTTGCAATGACTGCAAAAGCAATTTGTTAGAAGGTAAATGTGAAGATCAGTTGAAACAACTTATATTCGAAAAAAATAAAAAGAGAAGTAAGACAAAATGAGTTATTAACATATTTGATAAAAAGTATAATAGCTTACCCATGACTTCAAAAGCATTTTGAAACACATTTTGCAATGACTACAAAAGCAATTTGTTAGAAGGTAAATGTGAAAATCAGTTGAAAAAACTTATATTCGAAAAAAATAAAAAAGAGAAGTAAGACAAAATGAGTTATTAACATATTTGATATAAAGTATAATAGCTCATGAATGCAAAACCATTATGAAAACATTTTGTAATGACTTCAAAAGCAATTTGTTTGAAGGTAAATGTGAAAATCAGCTGAAAAAACTTATATTCGAAAAAGAAAATCAGAAGTAAGACAAAATGAGTTATTAACTTATTTGATAAAAAGTATAATAGCATACCCATGACTTCAAAAGTATTTTGAAACAAGTTTTGCAATGACTACAAAATCAATTTGTTAGAAGTTAAATGTGAAAATCAGATGAAAAAAATTATCTTCGAAAAAAATAAAAATGAGAAGTAATAAAAAATGAGTTATTAACATATTTGATATAAAGTATAATAGCTCATGAATGCAAAACCATTATGAAAACATTTTGTAATGACTTCAAAAGCAATTTGTTTGAAGGTAAATGTGAAAATCAGCTGAAAAAACTTATATTCGAAAAAGAAAATCAGAAGTAAGACAAAATGAGTTATTAACATATTTGATAAAAAGTATAATAGCTTACCCATGACTTCAAAAGCATTTTGAAAACATTTTGCATTGACTGCAAAAGCAATTTGTTAGAAGGTAAATGTGAAGATCAGTTGAAACAACTTATATTCGAAAAGAATAAAAATGAGAAGTAAGACAAAATGAGTTATTAACATATTTGATATAAAGTATAATAGCTTACCCATGACTTCAAAAGCATTTTGAAAAACATTTTGCAATGACTGCAAAAGCAATTTGTTAGAAGGTAAATGTGAAGATCAGTTGAAAAAACTTATATTCGAAAAGAATAAAAATGAGAATTAAGACAAAATGAGTTATTAACAAATTTGATATAAAGTATAATAGCTTACCCATGAATGCAAAAGCATTTTGAAACACATTTTGCAATGACTTCAAAAGCAATTTGTTAGAAGGTAAATATGAAGATCAGTTGAAACAACTTATATTCGAAAAGAATAAAAATGAGAAGTAAGACAAAATGAGTTATTAACTTATTTGATAAAAAGTATAATAGCTTACCCATGACTTCAAAAGCATTTTGAAACACGTTTTGCAATGACTGCAAAAGCAATTTGTTAGAAGGTAAATGTTAAAATCGGTTGAAAAAACTTATATTCGAAAAAAATAAAAAGAGAAGTAAGACAAAATGAGTTATTAACATATTTGATATAAAGTATAATAGCTTACCCATGACTGCAAAAGCATTTTGAAACTGACAACGAACAAATAGCAAAGTCATCCCCATCAGATTTACAGCTCACAGTGTCACAATTTGGTGTGATAATTTCAGCCTTTAACGATGCAAGATCTAGTTGGATCGCAAATATACCTGGCAAAGTAGCTAAATCTCTTCCCAAGAAGAATGATTTTATATTTCCCACAAGTTTATCAGATGTTACATATAACTCATCTAAAACTTTGAACTGGAACTCCACCTGTGTATTAACTTCAAGAATTGAAGTGAAAGATCCCTTTTCACCGAAAATCATAAAAATCTGGAATTCAAAAAAAAGAATTACATCATCTTGAAAAAATTGTTTGAAAGGTAAAAATGCAATAAAAAGATAAATAAAATCGATAATACAAATTTTCTGGACATATTAGCTTTCTTCTGTTCAATCTTATGTAAGCAAATTGGAGCATAGCAATTTGCCACGTCGAGCCAAGTCGATTCTTCGACGTGGCTACACCCCTCCCTAAATGTTAATTTATTAATGATATTTTAGGATATATACGTATCAGCATCTAGCGTTTTGTTCTTGCAAAAAAATCATAATGAGCCCTCCCTCCATGGATATTCAAAACATAAAATGATAAATTTAGAAAATAATATTTTTAGGAAGATGTTCAATGAATGCCCCTCTCTTCTAAAAACATTTCTAAAAACAGCCCTTCTGAAATTATGGCAGTTATTGGCTTTTGCGTTTATAATGTTAATACTTCAATATTACAATTCTGTGTTGAGGCGAATGGAGCCTATATACTAGATATTTATCTATATTTACATAGATATATGTTTTTATATTTTCGTATCTAATTTATTTTGTTTTCATATCTAAATTTGTTATTATATCTAATTTATTTTGTTTTTATATCTAAATTTATTATTATATCTAATTTATTTTGTTTTTATATCTAAATTTATTTTGTTTCTACATCTAAATTTATTTTTATATCTAATTTATTTTGTTTTTATATCTAAATTTATTTTTATATTTCATTTATTTTGTTTTAATATCTAAATTTATTATTATATCTAATTTAATTTGTTTTTGTATCTAAATTTATTTTGTTTTTATATCTAGATTTATTTTTATAACAATTTTTTTTTCATATCTAAATTTATTATAAGCCTCTTCACATTTCTCTAATCTGTTTGGTTTTTGTAATAAAATTGTTAACAGAGTTGACTGCCAAATATTTTAGCTTGTCTTGGCTTAAACTTGAGCGAAAGTAAATCTTGCTAGTTTTGAATTACAAACAACACTTTCTGTTTTTGGCACTAGACCAAACAGGAGCGGCTAGAATTTACAAAAGAAGGGGGATTTAAATAGGACCATGAATTAACTAAATTAACTTTTGCTGACATTAGATTATTAGCTTAACAATAGTCTCGTAATTGAGGCAAGTGGGGTTCCACAAAATATTGGTCAATATTTTTGTTGATTTCTAAATAATAGACGATCGTCAAACTGAATATTTTGAAAGATTTTTCTATGAAACAAAATCGCAATCTTTATTTTAGATATAATAATAATAATAATAATATATGGAAAACCCATCGTATACAGTAAATGTACAATGGCAAGAGTATACAAAATAGTGCAAAAAGAGGAAACCAAAAGAAAACACACTAAAAATTAACAACAAAAGCAACAACTTCTTAAATAGTATACAAAATAGTACAAAAAGAGGAAACAGAAAGATAACATACTCAAAAATAACAACAGAAACAACAAATTCTTCGAAAATAACAGCAAAGACAACAACTTCTGAACGGAGAAAGAAAAAAAAAGAAAAAAAGGGAAACAAGAGGGAAAATTAAACAATCAAATTTGCCCACTCATGCTTTAACAGTACTGGTTTTATTTTTTGCCGGGTAATATAAATCTCAACAGCTAGATTTGGGTCAGCTAGGTTGTAGCGCCGAATCAGAAAACAATTTTTTGTCCATGGTGGCAATTTTCGTAGGTACTTGGCAAAACGGAAAAACAAAGAGCGGTATTTAGACTTTTCAGGGTTTGCCAATAATTTCCAGAAATGGGTCACATATAATATGAGTGGCAGAGCGGTAGCGCTGTAAATACTTACCAGTAGTGGACTGTTAAATCTCAGAATGGATTTCACGATCAAAGCATAGGAGCTGCAAATCTGCCGTTCAAGATGTGAGATCAGGTGCCACGGTGTGAGATCATTTTGTCACATGCAAAGCACAAGTGCAAATCACAAGGTGGAAAAATAAAACCTTTACAACGGAGGTTTCAAGCCTCTACATACAAAAAACTGTATTTTCTTTGGAAAGGATTGGTAAGTGAGCAGGATTTATTTTATTTGTTTTTACTGTTTTGTTTCTCTTTTTCAAGGTGTCCTTATTTATGAAAATTACACTGTCGATATTCCATTTTTTTTCCAAACCCTGAATTAGAAGCCCCTTATAGATCACTCAACCACTAAGACCAGTCAACCACTAAGAGACTTGTCACCAATCAATTTCAAACGTATACTCCCATTCTGAGCCCTAGGCCGAACCATACTTACAAATGAGCGCAATGCTGAGGTTAGCCTAATGTATTCATCGGAGCCACTATTTTCAAATGACACATCCCACTTATTCTTCAACATAACAGTAATTCTGAACTCGGCATAGGCAGACAGTGATGTATCTGAAATTGTGAAGTAAAAGTTGACATTGGACGAAGGAAAATTATGTTAACAGAATGGTTGTAGGGATGTTAATTAGCTAGGGGCCTTGACCACATTTTTTTTTTTTTACAGAAGACATAAACTTAAATAGAAGGAAGCTAATAGAATATTTTTTCCCCCAAAATAGAAGAAATAATAATGAAAATTCCAAACAATCAGTAAAATCACGCTTCGAGTTGAATTAGGTTGAATCCATGTGAAAAATATCCTTCCAAAAAGTGACGTAAAACAAAAGTTAAGTTAAAGAAGACAGTTATATATTTGACACAATTAGATTCAGCAGAAATAATAGTTTTCGCTATGGCATACATCTTAATAAAAAATTTCTGTTTTTGAATTTCTTTTGAGTTCTTTCCGTTCTTCCGTTCTTCATTTACAGTTTTCCGTTCTTCATTTCCGTTCATCAATTTCCGTTCTTCATTTACAGTTTGTTACAATAAACTGTTTGATCAAAGACTCTCCCAAATTTGAGACATACTACTATTCCCTCCTTCAACGCCCAGTTTTCACATTAAAGTTTTATATTTTAATAGCAATAGTTCAAGAATAATAATCATAGCTGATCAACTGTCCCTGTGAATTTTTATTCAGAGGTCTCATTGTGACAAAATATCACAAAAATATCACAAACAAATTATAGGTTCATCATTTCCGTGGTTTTCAACGCAAGTTCTTCTAATTAATTTTGTTTTCACTCCATTGTCTCCCATGGAACTGAGTTTTGCCCAGGGGTTAGGATTCCACAAAAAATAGTAAAGAATTTGCATAATTAGTAAAATGAGAAATATTTCATTTAAATTTTGATATAAAAAAGCTCTTATTAGCAATTAATTCCCATCCACTTATGGGGAATATCCAGGTGGCACTCGCGATGCCCCCCTCACTCTTCAACCAATTATCCCGATAAGCATGAAAACTTAATCTTTTATATTATGCAAAAAACTGCGATAAGAGGGAAGTTATCACCCCCATAACACACACATTGCAGGTTTATTCAACAATACTCCCACGAATGAAGAAAACACACGAGCGCACAAAAAACTGTCTCTATATTTACGAAGTTCATGAAGTGCTTGAAAATTTGGGAATAAAAATAAACTCCCCTCCCCGTCCTACCTACACCACAATGCATTTGTACCACCCCTAATATCTTATAAGCAATTATAAATAATTGAACATAATTTTATAAATCTTCAAAAGAATCAGACTAGTTAAATTTAGCTTTAAAATCAATATAATAAATATAACAGATTTTGGTTTTAAAATAAGTGCATCCTTAGAAGGGAGTAAGCCACTGCACAGGATTGTAGCTGAAACTTGAAATTTGTACACTGAACAGGATTGTACACTGAAACTTGGAAGCTCGGTATTTATTTCTTTCCAGTAATTTTAAATCGAGCAGCTGTCTCTGAATCATCAATTGTTAGCTTTTCTCCCTCGCTCTTTGGGATAAAATTTTTGTTGTGTTAGGACACTAGAGCTTTTAATTTCGTTGAAATGAGCCTACTCCAATATCATAGGACCATTCGTTAAATACAATCTGCCCTTGGGTTAAGAAACACAGAAACAAGCAAATAACACGGTCGCCACATCGCTTATAGATTGCCGGCAGAGGTAATCCCGGAAATCCTTCCCTTGACGCGTTCAAGAGAAGGTATAACAAGTCCCTCAGTGTTAGAAAATGATGTAACTACCAGGACTAGTGGCATATCATCATCTGTGATGGAGCCGTGAAGCCTGTAAATATGACTATGTGAGCAATCTTCTTTTTAGGGTTTTTGTAAATACAATTTACGGTTTTCGACGATGTGAAATTAAAGGATGAAGTTTTCCGAGGGACATAAAGAGCGAAGTTGAAATTTAAAACGAACAAAAATTATTAGTACCCAGCCTATCTAAGATATAACAATAAAACTAATGCAAATAAATCAACTGGAGATATTTCCGTATGCTTGTAAGATTACAGAAAACTAGTGCTCTACTGAAAACACAAAAGCCAAGTTTAAAATACAAGAATATTGATTTAGGAGCTAAAAGTAAATACATAGCTCCACAACAACCAACTAATCTGTAACGCTTTTCAAAGTCTTACAGGAACTGTGATATCAGTAACTTTCAGTATACAATTAAAATTATTTTAAGAACTAAGGCATAAAAATAATATGTTTAAATTCATTAAACAGCCTAGAAAATAATGAATTGATATATCGAGTAACATCTTGGTTTCACCTAACTCTATTCGAACTGAAAAACAGATCAACAGTAACATGAACTCTGACAACCCAGTCATTTCTCTCTAAAAAACGAAGAATTTCAAGTTGGGATACAAATTCTAAAGCGATTCTGTAGTCTTAATATTAATGAA
The DNA here is from genome assembly GCF_049724085.1 of Artemia sp. Qi Xiang Cuo. Lineage (NCBI taxonomy): Eukaryota > Metazoa > Arthropoda > Branchiopoda > Anostraca > Artemiidae > Artemia > Artemia sp. Qi Xiang Cuo. The sequence goes on along the minus strand of NC_142797.1, from coordinate 80,550,000 downwards.
GATTCCTTCCCTTCGAACTGTCTACAAAAAAATTATGAAATTTCCTTTTCAGATACAAAACGACAGTCAATCATTGAACTGAGCTCGTTGTGCAGAATTGATTTTCTGTAATCCTACAAACATAAAGAAATACCACCAGTTGATTTAGTTGCACTAGTTCTATTGATGTATGTTAAATAGGCTGGGAAGTAATAATTTTGTTCGTTTTAAGTTTTAATTTTGCTCTTTACTACCCTTGCAAAAACTTTGTTTTCTTTTTATATTAATCTCTGCTCGTTTTTGATACCACCTCATAGCGAAATGCCACCAGTGTATTTAGTTGCAGTAGTTTTATTGATATATGTTAGATAGGCTGGGAACTAATAATTTTGTTCGTTTTAAGTTTCAATTTAGCTCTTTACTACCCTTGCAAAAACTTTGTTTTCTTTTTATATTAATGTCTGCTCGTTTTTGATACCACCTCATAGCGAAATACCACCAGTTGATTTATATGCACTAGTTCTATTGATCTATGTTAAATAGGCTGGGAAGTAATAATTTTGTTCGTTTTAAGTTTCAATTTTGCTCTTTACTACCCTTGCAAAAACTTTGTTTTCTTTTTATATTAATCTCTGCTCGTTTTTGATACTACCTCATAGCGAAATACCACCAGTTGATTTAGTTGCACTAGTTTTATTGATATATGTTAGATAGGCTGGGAAGTAATAATTTTGTTCGTTTTAAGTTTCAATTTTGCTCTTTACTACCCTTGCAAAAACTTTGTTTTCTTTTTATATTAATCTCTGCTCGTTTTTGATACCACCTCATAGCAAAATACCACCAGTTGATTTAGATGCACTAGTTCTATTGATGTATGTTAAATAGGCTGGGAAGTAATAATTTTGTTCGTTTTAAGTTTCAATTTTGCTCTTTACTACCCTTGCAAAAACTTTGTTTTCTTTTTATATTAATCTCTGCTCGTTTTTGATACTACCTCATAGCGAAATACCACCAGTTGATTTAGTTGCAGTAGTTTTATTGATATATGTTAGATAGGCTGGGAAGTAATAATTTTGTTCGTTTTAAGTTTCAATTTTGCTCTTTACTACCATTGCAAAAACTTTGTTTTCTTTTTATATTAATCTCTGCTCGTTTTTGATACCACCTCATAGCGAAATACCACCAGTTGATTTAGTTGCACTAGTTTTATTGATATATATTATATAGGCTGGGAAGTAATAATTTTGTTCGATTTAAGTTTCAATTTTGCTCTTTACTACCCTGGCAAAAACTTTGTTTTCTTTTTATATTAACCTCTGCTCGTTTTTGATACCACCTCATATCGAAATACCACCAGTTGATTTAGTTGCACTGGTTCTATTGATATATGTTAGATAGGCTGGGAAGTAATAATTTTGTTCGTTTTAAGTTTCAATTTTGCTCTTTACTACCCTTGCAAAATTTTTGTTTTCTTTTTATATTAATCTCTGCGTGTTTTTGATACCACCTCATAGCGAAATACCACCATTGTATTTAGTTGCACTAGTTCTATTGATGTATGTTAGATAGGCTGGGAAGTAATAATTTTGTTCGTTTTAAGTTTCGATTTTGCTCTTTACTACCCTTGCAAAAACTTTGTTTTCTTTTTATATTAATCTCTGCTCGTTTTTTGATACTACCTCATAGCGAAATACCACCAGTAGATTTATTTGCACTAGTTTTATTGATATATGGTAGATAGGCTGGGAATTAATAATTTTGTTCGTTTTAAGTTTCAATTTTGCTCTTTACTACCTTTGCAAAAACTTTGTTTTCTTTTTATATTAATCTCTGTGCGTTTTTGATACCACCTCATAGCGAAATACCACCAGTTGATTTAGTTGCAGTAGTTCTATTGATGTATGCTATATAGGCTGGGAAGTAATAATTTTGTTCGTTTTAAGTTTCAATTTTGCTCTTTACTACCCTTGCAAAAACTTTGTTTTATTTTTATATTAATCTCTGCTCGTTTTTGATACTACCTCATAGCGAAATACCACCAGTAGATTTAGTTGCACTAGTTTTATTTATATATGGTAGATAGGCTGGGAAATAATAATTTTGTTCGTTTTAAGTTTCAATTTTGCTCTTTACTACCCTTGCAAAAACTTTGTTTTCTTTTTATATTAATCTCTGCTCGTTTTTGATACCACCTCATAGCGAAATACCACCAGTTGATTTAGTTGCACTAGTTCTATTGATGTATGTTATATAGGCTGGGAAGTAATAATTTTTTTCGTTTTAAGTTTCAATTTTGCTCTTTACTACCCTTGCAAAAACTTTGTTTTCTTTTTATATTAATCTCTGCTCGTTTTTTGATACTACCTCATAGCTAAATACCACAAGTAGATTTAGTTGCAGTAGTTTTATTGATTTATGGTAGATAGGCTGGGAAGTAATAATTTTGTTCTTTTTAAGTTTCAATATTTCTCTTTACTACAATTGCAAAAACTTTGTTTTTTTTTTATATTAATCTCTGCTCGTTTTTGATACCACCTCATAGCGAAATACCACCAGTTGATTTAGTTGCACTAGTTTTATTGATGTATGTTAGATAGGCTGGGAAGTAATAATTTTGTTCGTTTTAAGTTTCAATTTTGCTCTTTACTACACTTGCAAAAACTTTGTTTTCTTTTTATATTAATGTCTGCTCGTTTTTGATACCACCTCATAGCGAAATACCACCAGTTGATTTAGTTGCACTAGTTCAGTTGATGTATGTTAGATAGGCTGGGAAGTAATAATTTTGTTCGATTTTAAGTTTCAATTTTGCTCTTTACTACCCTTGCAAAAACTTTGTTTTCTTTTTATATTAATCTCTGCTCGTTTTTGATACCACCTCATAGCGAAATACCACCATTGTATTTAGATGCACTAGTTTTATTGATGTATGTTAGAGAGGCGGGAAAGTAATAATTTCGTTCGTTTTAAGTTTCAATTTAGCTCTTTACTACCCTTGCAAAAACTTTGTTTTTTTTTTATATTAATCTCTGCTCGTTTTTGATACCACCTCATAGCGAAATGCCACCAGTTGATTTAGATGCACTAGTTTTATTGATGTATGTTAAATAGGCTGGGAAGTAATAATTTTGTTCGTTTTAAGTTTCAATTTTGCTCTTTACTACCCTTGCAAAAACTTTGTTTTCTTTTTATATTAATCTCTGCTCGTTTTTGATACTACCTCATAGCGAAATTCCACCAGTTGATTTAGTTGCAGTAGTTTTATTGATTTATGGTCGATAGGCTGGGAAATAATAATTTTGTTCTTTTTAAGTTTCAATATTTCTCTTTACTACCATTGCAAAAACTTTGTTTTCTTTTTATATTAATGTCTGCTCGTTTTTGATACCACCTCATAGCGAAATAGCATCAGTTGATTTAGTTGCACTAGTTCTATTGATGTATGTTAGATAGGCTGGGAAGTAATAATTTTTTTCGTTTTAAGTTTCAATTTTGCTCTTTACTACCCTTGCAAAGACTTTGTTTTCTTTTTATATTAATCTCTGCTCGTTTTTGATACCACCTCATAGCGAAATACCACCAGTTGATTTAGTTGCACTAGTTTTATTGATCTATGATAGATAGGCTGGGAAGTAATAATTTTGTTCGTTTTAAGTTTCAATTTTGCTCTTTACTACCCTTGCAAAAACTTTGTTTTCTTTTTATATTAATCTCTGCTCGTTTTTTGATACCACCTCATAGCGAAATACCACCAGTAGATTTAGTTGCACTAGTTTTATTGATATATGGTAGATAGGCTGGGAAATAATAATTTTGTTCGTTTTAAGTTTCAATATTGCTCTTTACTACCCTTGCAAAAACTTTGTTTTTTTTTTATATTAATGTCTGCTCGTTTTTGATACCACCTCATAGCGAAATAGCATCAGTTGATTTAGATGCACTAGTTCTATTGATGTATGTTAGATAGGCTGGGAAGTAATAATTTTGTTCGTTTTAAGTTTCAATTTTGCTCTTTACTACCCTTGCAAAAACTTTGTTTTCTTTTTATATTAATCTTTGCTCGTTTTTGATACCATCTCATAGCGAAATTCCACCAGTTTATTTAGTTGCACTAGTTTTATTTATATATATTCTCTAGGCTGGGAATTACTAATGTTTTTCGTTTTAAGTTTCAATTTTTCTCTTTACTACCTTTGCAAAAACTTTGTTTTTTTTTTATATTAGTCTCTGCTCGTTTTTGATACCACCTCATAGCGAAATACCACCAGTTGATTTATTTGCACTAGTTTTATTGATATATGTTAGATAGGCTGGGAAGTAATAATGTTGTTCGTTTTAAGTTTCAATTTTGCTCTTTACTACCTTTGCAAAAACTTTGTTTTCTTTTTATATTAATCTCTGCTCGTTTTTGATACCACCTCATAGCGAAATTCCACCAGTTGATTTAGTTGCACTAGTTTTATTGATGTATGTTAGATAGGCTGGGAAGTAATAATTTTGTTCGTTTTAAGTTTCAATTTTGCTCTTTACTACCCTTGCAAAAACTTTGTTTTCTTTTTATATTAATCTCTGCTCGTTTTTGATACCACCTCATAGCGAAATACCACCAGTTGATTTAGTTGCACTAGTTCTATTGATGTATGTTAGATAGGCTGGGAAGTAATAATTTTGTTCGTTTTAAGTTTCAATTTTGCTCTTTACTACCCTTGCAAAAACTTTGTTTTCTTTTTATATTAATCTCTGCTCGTTTTTTGATACTACCTCATAGCGAAATACCACCAGTAGATTTAGTTGCACTAGTTTTATTTATATATGTTAGATAGGCTGGGAAGTAATAATTTTGTTCATTTTAAGTATTAATTTTGCTCTTTACTACCCTTGCAAAAACTTTGTTTTCTTTTTATATTAATCTATGCTCGTTTTCGATAATACCTCATAGCGAAATACCACCAGTTTATTTAGTTGCAGTAGTTTTATTGATATATGGTAGATAGGCTGGGAAATAATAATTTTGTTCTTTTTAAGTTTCAATATTTCTCTTTACTACCATTGCAAAAACTTTGTTTTCTTTTTATATTAGTCTTTGCTCGTTTTTTGATACTATCTCATAGCGAAATTCCACCAGTAGATTTAGTTGCACTAGTTTTATTGATTTATGTTCGATAGGCTGGGAAATAATAATTTTGTTCGTTTTAAGTTTCAATATTTCTCTTTACTACCCTTGCAAAAACTTTGTTTTCTTTTTATATTAGTCTCTGCTCGTTTTTGATACCACCTCATAGCGAAATACCACCAGTTGATTTAGATGCACTAGTTCTATTGATGTATGTTAGATAGGCTGGGAAGTAATAATTTTGTTCGTTTTAAGTTTCAATTTTTCTCTTTACTACCCTTGCAAAAACTTTGTTTTCTTTTTATATTAATCTCTGCTCGTTTTTGATACCACCTCATAGCGAAATACCACCAGTTGATTTAGTTGCACTAGTTTTATTGATATATGTTAAATAGGCTGGGAAGTAATAATTTTGTTCGTTTTAAGTATCAATTTTTCTCTTTACTACCCTTGAAAAAACTTAGTTTTCTTTTTATATTAATCTCTGCTCGTTTTTGATAACACCTCATAGCAAAATACCAGCAGTGGATTTAGTTGCACTAGTTTTATTGATGTATGTTAGATAGGCTGGGAAGTAATAATTTCGTTCGTTTTAAGTTTCAATTTTGCTCTTTACTACCCTTGCAAAAACTTTGTTTTCTTTTTATATTAATCTCTGCTCGTTTTTGATACTACCTCATAGCAAAATAGCATCAGTAGATTTAGTTGCACTAGTTATATTGATTTATGTTAGAGAGGCTGGGAAGTAATAATTTTGTTCATTTTAAGTTTTAATTTTGCTCTTTACTACCCTTGCAAAAACTTTGTTTTCTTTTTATATTAATCTCTGCTCGTTTTTGATACCACCTCATAGCGAAATACCACCAGTTGATTTAGTTGCAGTAGTTTTATTGATATATGTTAGATAGGCTGGGAAGTAATAATTTTTGTTCGTTTTAAGTTTTAATTTTGCTCTTTACTTGACTTGCAAAGCTTTCTTTTCTTTCTTGTTAAATTAATCTTTGCTCATTTTTGATACCACCTCATAGAGAAGTCAAATAAAAAAACGAGTTTTTTTCAACTGAAAGTAAGGAACGACGTTAAAACTTAAAAAGAACAGAAATTATTCCGTATATGAAAGGGGCTGTCCCCTCCTCAACGCCTCGTTCTTAACGCTTAAGTTTTTTACTGTTTAAAAAAATAACAGTTGTGAGAAAGTCAAACTTAAGCGTAAAGAGAGAGGCGTTGAGGAGGGGACAGCCCCTTTCATATACGGAATAATTTTTGTTCTTTTTAAGTTTTAGCTTCGTTCCTTACTTTCAGTTAAAAAAAAACTTGTTTTTTTATTTAATTTTTGAAAGCTTTTGAATTGTTGCGGGTTTTGATTTCGGCTCACCGTACATGAATAATTAAAACAAAATTTGCATATTAATTTATTTGGTTACATGGCTTTCTCGAAACTTGTATTATTTTATTTATGAAAATTTTTAATAGTAATAAAATATCCGTAAATTACGAATTAACTTACATAACGAACTTCTATATTCATATATTTTTAATAAATATATTAGGGGGCTCGCCTACTAGTCAATACCTCGGTCTTTAAGCTAAAGTTCGAATTTTGTTCCATTTTCTTTAAAAATGACCCCTTAATCACAAAGGCCGTTATTTAGAATAAATAGCCCTTATGAAAGTACTAAAAATTATTTGGCTTAAAGAGCGAGGTACTGACTTGGGGGTGAACCCAATCATATGCGTAATATTTTCTGTTCGTTTTAAGTTCTGATGTTACTCCTTATTTTCAGTTGGAAAACATTCCTTATTACTTTTTTACCTTTTTCTATCACTATATAGCTCAATTTTCAGTTATCTCTGTCATTTTCACTTTATTTCAGAAAATTGGCTTAAAAAATTTGACCCTCCCCCACACAGAGGATTTTGACAAAATTACCCCATTCGTTTTTGGTATGGATTTAGTGATCTACTAAGATTGTTGTTGCAAACCATGAACTGGATGACCTCTATTCCCTTTTGAATCACGATGCTAGGCAAAATACCTAGGCGGGGGATGCTGAAAAATGAGTGTATCACATTTACAAAAATAGTGAAACTGAACAAAAACTGGAAATGATTATATAGAAGGGACAAAGCCATAACTGAAACAAACAAGCAGGAATCGAACACAAGACACTGTAATTTGAAGTCCAAAGCTGTACTAATAGAATGCCTCTAACAATCTAATTTAATGTATTGGTTGTAACTTAATTGTGCAGTTTATTAAGGGGGTTTGGAGGAGGAACATACGGGAGGTGTTTATACAAACCTCCAGTGAAGGGTTTTGGAACATAATCATTATTACAATGGTGACATCGTTCTCTGCTTTCAAGTTTTTCTACTTAAGAAGTGACACCAAAAGTGTTGTTTTTAGTGCTGTATCACACAACCGGATAGTAGAATTAATATAAATCACATAGATATGAGCAAAAGCTTTCAAAGAAGCCATAAAACGTTACTCTAAAAAGTTCTAATAGGTCACTAACCCCATCTCTTAAACTTGAGACATGGCACCGAAAATGCCGTTTTTAGTGATTTGGAACTTGCTGATGGAAGAATTATAGGAAGGACGTAGAAATGAGCCATATCTTGCAAATCGATCTAAGATACCTGTGATACCAATACGCCCATGCCAATACGCGTGATATCAACACGTCCAATACAGATACAGGGTACAGCCTTTTCTCCAGGGAATATTGAGAGTCATATCATCACCAAAACCACAGATAACTATTGAACCATGTTGAAAAAAATGGCTCTCTTAAAATTTTGATTGGATAACTTTTGGGGGAGGAGTGCTAGTTGCCCTCCAATCTTTTTGGTCACTTAAAAAGGTACTACAAAATTTAATTTCCACTTAAATGAGCCATTAAACCTCTCTCTATGACATTCTCGTTATTTGCTAGCCCTGGTGGAAAAAAAGGAGACACATCAGTGCTACCCATGCAAAAAGTAGTTTTCCGTGGTGTTCACCAAGGAGAACTGTAAGTGTCCTATTTCAGGTTTTCGACCATGATGAATCCAGTGGTACACTTCTCTTTTCGATATGACTCTATTTCCAAGGGGTTCCAGGCTATTTTTCTAAATCAACATAAATTTCTTTTCGCAGTAAACTTTTATTTTTAAGATTAACAAAAACAATAGTTACCATTCCTGATTCAGTGCAATTCTTTGGCAATTCAGATGGCAATTCTTTTGAACTAGGTAGTTTTTATTAAACCCTTTTTTCAACTTTTGGTTACTATGGGCCGTAGTTCGCTCTTTACTAGGTTGCAGCTACTGCTGCAACAATGATCGGCTTCAAACCTGTGCGATATGGTCTCTGATTTGACAAATATCTTATGGCATAAATCTCATCAATACTAATCACACTATTGTGGGTATTTTGCCTATGTTTCAAATTGGAGGCATTTTTTCTTATTTCTATATTTTAGTTGTTCGAAACGTAACTGTTGTTGGGTTGTCAAAAGGGCATACAAATATGTAATATCTCAGGAGAAGCTAAGAGTATTAAGTTGAAATTTACAGGAGAGGTTAAGGGGGACGTAAAACTAAGTCAAAATACACTCTGTGCATCCAGATCGTAAAACGGATATATCTGCATCTATCTCATGAACGGCTAAGGGTATTATGTAGAAAATTTTAGGTAAAACTGAACTAAATTCAAAAATACTATGAGTATTCACGTAGTCAGAATAACGTATCTCTAATAGGTGCTTGTCTGTTAAACGAAACACATTTAAGAATTACACTGTGTAAGATCCGACAAAACCGGTTTGCCTATCTGAAATTGGTTACGATTTGCATGTTTTGAGTGAGAGAAACTACGATATATGTATTTTTTGTTGCATAGTTAATATATAGAGGCGGTTAGGAGCTAAGTTAGATTCGGTTAGGTAATTGATATAACACGTTCTGCACGGTCTGCTTTCCGTAATTCTTTGTCGTAGTTTCCATAATTTTGTTTCTACAGCATTATATTATCATTATGTTTTTGGTGAACCTAATTTCACTGCTTGGGTGTTTTTCGCTTAACAGACAAGTACCCTATAATATCTTAGGAACAGCTAAGCACGGCTATTAAGTTAACATTCCAGAAAACAATGAGGTTGATGTTGAACCAAGTCAAAACTCCCTATATACACCGAGTTTATCAAAGATGCACACGTGCGGTATCTCAGAACGGATGTTATTAAATTAAACTTAAAATGAACAGAAATTACCACAAACAAGAATAAGGCCAACATATTCTAAGTCTACTAAATACCAAAGACGTATTTGCGCTAAACTTAAAAAAGGGATTTTTAAACGTGTTTTTATAACGTTATTAAATCCAAAATTACCGAGACGCTCATGAACAAATCGGCTGTCCTCTGCCAAAACCAAGTATCTACAAAAAAATCGATTTTGAGTTAAGGATGGATCTCCCCTAATCTTAACACGGCGAATCCAGTGGTGAAGTCAGAATTTTTCTAACTGCTATAGTTGCTGAGATACCACCTAGTATCTACATTGATAGAAACGTATTTTACCGGTTTTCCACAGCCAAAACCTTGTATGCACATACTAGAATTTTAAAACCTAGTATCTACATCCAGCAGGAAAATGGGTGGCAAAACCTAGTATCTGTAGCGAAAACCGAGCAGACGAAACCAAGCATCTACGGATTTCGCGAATCAACAGCAAAATTTCATCATTATCATCACTTTCTTCTTTTTAATTTTTGGAAAGAACAACAACGAAGACTGAAGAATAATGATGGGTTTCACTAATAGAAGAGGAGAATTATTTGCAAGACTCGCTGTGCAAATAGCAATGCAAAGAGTTAAAAAAAAAATGCAGAGTAAGTAGAACTTGTATTTTTGTGTCTGGGTAAAATTATACTTTAGCTACTTTTGGCTATCTTGGAATGGGGTTAGGTTAGGAAAAATGAAACTTTCAGAGATGGGTCTACAGGCTAAAGTATTTTCCGGGAAGGTATTTTGAAGTACCTACCTCCACTCCTTCTCCCTTTGGAGGGTCCTGGAATTTGCCTACATCTATACCTATTGAATTTTCGACAGAAAAATATTTACCTTAATTTTCAGTTGTCAGTTTATTTTTCTCCGGCTTTAATTCTGAAAATGCAATTCCTGTTATTTCAATGGAATTTTAAGCCATATCAATGGTGTTTTTCAAAATATTAGGTAATGTAGTGGTATATTCTTAAAACCTTATAAATTGGGATTGAGCAAAGCTGTGAACCTAAAACTAATTTTGTTGTGCTTCATTTAACCAGAAGATATATTTTGAAAGGTTTCCCTTTTATAACACACAGATTTTTAAAGGTCATCAAAGGTCAGGATCCTCTAGAGGGAGATGGATTGGAGGTAGGTACTTCAAAATATCTTCCCGGGAAATTGCCTGTAGACCCATCCTTGTAAGTTTCATTTTTCTAACATAACCCCTTTCCAAGATAGCCAAAAGTAGCTAAAGTAAAATTTTACCTTGCTTTTGTCTGAACGTGACTTACAGGGGGGCTACAATATTCACAGGTTCAATTTATGTAGTCTCTGTTAGAATGAAATACTGACTTCAAGTAGAGGACCAGGCTTATAGATCATTATCTACTCTACAACCCTAGACCCAAACGGCTTTCTTCCATTCAGTATTTCTTGAGATATTTCAAGATATTGAACCTGTGAAGCATATTAAGCTACCGTAGCCCTCCTGTAGTAGACCAGACCTTGGTAAAAAGATTGTGTTAACTTGAATCAGCTCAGATATAGGAAGAGGAGCGTTACAAAGATTTTTGGTCTTGGGTATCTCGCGGGGTCGTGGGTACTGCAATCTCATCCCTAAGCCGTAAAAACTACCTTGTCGAGTTAATCCTACAAAACGACTGATTTCAAAGTTCATTTCTAGATTCGGTTTGTCTATTAACATTTTTTGCGTTACTCAAAGATTTCTTCCGTTTTTTGGTCTCAGCAATTTGGGCTTTCTGTTTCACTAAGCTGGAACCATCTTGTATCCCATTTGTACTATGCTCCACTAAGGTATTACTATTTTCATTGGCTAAAGAATTTCTGATAAATCTCGCCAACTGTCACAATATTTGCCCTCCTGAGCAACATTTGATTTTTATCCCAGGCCGCAAAGGATTGAATCCTGTCGGCAAAGTCATTTGGCAGTTTTAAAAAGGCTAAGAACTCAAGAAAACAATAATGCTGAGTTTTTACAATTGGAGGTGCTGACTCACTACAGCCTATAGGAATTTTCACAAAAAATTATGAATCTAGTACAAAAAAAAAATATGCATTAGAAAATGGAAAAGACAAATTATGTATTTCCTATTTCAGGTTTGGCCAAGCAGTTGCAGGCAGGGATGTAGTCGTTGGACAACCTACTGCTGTAAGAAGCTCAGCTGAGCAGACGACAGCTTACGAAGATACCCAGATTGACAAAGACCCTTCTGTTAATGAGTCTGAACTTCTAGGGTTTCATGAATTGCAACCATTATTAACTGATGATGTCTTTGAACTAGAGCCATTTGTGCCATTTGACATGCCTTGTGGTACAGTGACTGAAACTCTTGTAGCTAATAAGCAGATCCGTGATAGTGAAGTTTTGAGGAACGCCAGTAGTTCTGAGGAAAACAGAGCCGATTATTGTAATGGTAGAGATTAGCTCTCAAGGAAACAGTCAAGACATACGAGAACAAAGAAATACGGAAGCAAGAATTGTGTCAGTAAATGGTAAAAAAAATCATGAAATAAGCGATACTGAACAACAAGAAAATGTGAATACGGAGCACCCTAGAAGAAAAAGAAACAGAAGTGAAGAGGCAAACAAAGAAAATGCTGAGTGCAAGTATCCTTTTATTAAAAACTACTGTGATATTACATGTAAAAAAAATGTAAAAAGCTTGACATTGGAACCAAGCAAGACATCTGGGAAAGGTATTGGAAAGGAGGCTATGCATTAAGAACCAAATTTCTGGCGGGCTGTGTGAGGCTCGAGTGCATAAGAATACGGACGGTAGAGTGTGACCCTCAATCAGTTAAAGTCTACCAAAAAAATGAAACTAGACACTACTACCTTCCGAAGAAAGATAATACTGTGGTAGTGAAGATGGAGGTTTGCAAGAAACTGTTAATGAATACTTTTGGGTTCAAATCGGATTCTTTCCTAACTGAATTGAGCAAAAAGAGGGAAGCTAGGCTAGTTGGTTAGCGCATTATGGATTTCAGAGGTAGACAGAGTCCTCACAACAGGCTACCACCAGAAGTAGTTGAGAATATGAAAAATAATGTCATTTCTTTTAGACTCTCTACGCCACATTATCGTTGCACCAATCTTCAGATATCTGCCATCTTCTTTGACAGTTGATCTGATGCATCAGGACTTTGTTATTAAAACTTCCTCGTTCATCCAGTACCAATTGTGTCGCACGGGACATCCAGACGTCAGTTGAAAGAAATGAACAGTTTGCTAAAGATGCCAGCATTTGATGTTTGTCCTGAGTGTGAAAATTACAATCTCATGGAGAACGATGATAGCAGCAAAGAAAACAGCAGTTATGAAGGTGTTAATGGAGAATTTGAACCTTTTTCTGCTGCTGCAAATAAGACTAACGATGTTGATATTTCCAGGAGACACTGGCAAGAACACATTAAATCGGCAAGGAAGGCTACACATGCCTATCGACGTGACACAACTAAAAGTGGAGAAACTGGAATATGTGTATTCGCAGTTGACTTGCAAAAAGTGATTCTGTTACCCGACATGCCGGGGAACAAAGAAGCAATATTCCTTATTCTTTTTGTTGCCTTCAATGAAAATTTGCCCGTGTCGACCAGTATGATGCAGCGTCTGTAGGAAAAGGCCGTTCTTTTTGTGTGATGTGGGGCGAAGCTTTGAGGGGCAGGGGTTCCGAAAACATAGTGGATTCTGTTTATACTGTAGTTACAGCAGAGAGGGATGTCCAGGAATTCATATTCTGGATGGACAATTGTTCCAGTCAGAATAAGAACTGGGTGCTTTATACTTCTCTTGTGATGATGGTCAACAGAGAAGAAGGGTCCAACTGGATAACGTTAAAGTATCTGACAAAAGGGCACACGCACAATGCAGCAGACGGCATACACGGCAACATTGAAACGAAAATGAGAAAAAAGAGGAAAAACTATGACTTTCCTGACTTTGTTGAGTGTGTTGCAAACTTCAGGAAGGGAGTTTCTACAATAGAATTGAAGGATTTCAGGATTGTAAATACAAGAAAAGAAATCCTGGTAAAAAGTCACCCCAACCAAAGTTAAAGTTAGTTGTTGCAGCTACCTTTCAAAAGGGGTTCTGCGGCATGAAATCCCTCCAAGATTTTGACGGAGAGGAAAAGCAATGCTTGTTTCTTCAGAAGAGATTCAATATCAAGCAGTTTTCCGAGCCCAACTCTGTTCCGAGGGGTGTTCAAAGCCAGAAAAAAGTTTCGATTGTTAACAAACTGTGTCTGATGATGCCGGCAAATCGAAGGAAATTTTGGAAGGATCTTCTGGTCTCCGATGAAAGCCTAGATCTCATCGAGGATGAAGACGACCCATACGAAGAATAAACCTCTCTGATAAGCTAAGGGTTCAGTTCTCCTTTCTTTTTATTGGAAGTAGCAGTTTATCTTCATTGTTCCTAGAAGATCTTTTTTAAAATAAAATTTGGTGTAGATACTAAGTTTTGGAGGTGGAATACTCAGTTTATTAGCAAAGAAAACCTCTGCCAAAACCTAGTATCTACATTTACTGAAGTTTAAAAAAATAATGTGAAAAAAAATGTTTCTTCCTACTATGCCGACTCCGGAATACCTATTGACAAAGTTTTGTATCATCATCAGCTATTCCAGTTTAGAAAATGAAAAAAATCACTATTTGACGATTTTCTCGGAAACTTGAAAAATGTAGATACTTGGTTTTGGCAGAGGATAGCCAAAGTATTGTTATATACTAAACAGTTATTCTACATTCATCAGTTGTAATCTTGGTTATTATAAGGATTTCCTTTCTTTTTTGTTGATCTTGTGACAATTGAAAATTACTGCTCAAACTAAAGGTTTTTTTCAGTAAAGCACAAATGACGCTAAGGTAATTTATTCTTACGATATTACAAAGTTGAGTCTCAGCTAACTACTTTGACACTGAAAGCATAAACCTGATTTAACAGACTTTTATTGCTTGTATAATAAAAATAATATAAAAATAAATGTATATTAAAAACGTATATAATAATAAAAATACTTTTTTAGCTAAAGCTCAGGTATTGTTTGATATTCATTTGAGATCTTCTCGAGTTCATTTGTTGTCTTCATTCTTAATATCAAAGACGCCCCCCAAAAAAACGTTATGTATAAAGTAAATTGTATACTACTACTACTGATAACTTACCGCAGTGCCAAGCCGCCTAAGGCCAGCACAGCTAAGCACGCTTTTCCTCTATCCCAATCAAAGTATCCCTCCTTACTCCATCCCAGGAAGTTTCTATGTCCCTTAAATCTTTTTTTACTTCATCCTCCCATCCCCAAGCCCAACAAACATCCAACACCCAAAGTAAATTTTATACCAATTTTCAATGCCAAAATGGCACAAAATATGCAATAAATATGATTCTGAAAAATTGCCTGGTTTTGAACTTGAAAGAAATTAGACCTTTGATAAAATCGTTTTGTTTAACGTGTTCAAACTCGTTTTTTGACATAATTTAACATACAAGATACAATAAAACATATATCCTAGGCTAAACGACTAAGTTTCAGGTCTTCACATTTGATGAAAAGATTTATAATCACACAATTTCCGGGTTTAAAAATTATTGGTGAATTTAGCATAAGAACTGCTAAGCATTCTAGAAATTTTCTGCTCTTTTTGCATCACGAACTGCTCTTTACGCCAAATAACAGGCTTAGAAATATGTTAGCCTTACTAGTGTGGCACTTTTAACAGTGTGCCCTTAAAATAAGGTGCAAAGCTATCTTTTAGCGTTGAATCAACTTGAAAATCGAAGAAATTTTGCAGAGTAAGCACTATTTCAAGAAGAATTTCTTACATCTATTTTTTTAAACTTCCAGAAACTCAAACGTCTTAAAAAATTAGGAAAAACTCAATTTTTAATGAGGAGGATCTTCAATTCTCATTTTTGCTTCATTTACAAATGCCCGTTAATTTTGAAAATAGAAAACGTATGTTAAAAATTGGCAGAAAATGAGTGAATAAAAAACAGGTATAAATTTAGGACCAGTACTGGTCATAAAGAGTCATGTTAAGAAAGCAGTTCTTACTTCATAATATGCATAATTATCCTAGTTACCATATTTTCCAGGGAGAACACCTTTATTATCTATATTTTCACTGTTGTACAATTATTTTTAACAAAATTATGAAATAAAAACATGTTTGATTGCATTTTTCCTTTTTCAATTATTCTATAAAGGGAAGTTAAACACTATCACTGCTATCTACCAAAAAGATATAAATAAGCTAATATTAATAAATTCAGGTTAGGTTAGATTAGCTAGATGCTCTTGGGTATTTGTTTTAAAACAATTTTCAAGACTTGGAGAAAAGACATAATGTTGAAATATTTTATTGTAAAACTGGAAAAAAAAAGAAAAATAGTGAGGATAAAGTTGCTCCCCTTAGATAATATGTTAACTAGGATAATTTTGCATATTGAGAAGTAAGAATTGTTTTCTTAACATGTCTCCTTATGACCTGTACTAATCCTCAATTTATACCAAAAAATATAATCATGGAACTCTAGAAAGTTTAAGTTTTCCGATTGCTATAGCAGAAAGATGTAGAACACAGCCTTTGATTGCTATTAAACTGGGATAAAATCTAGTGGTTCAATGAGTAAAATATAGGCTAATCCTTAAATCATGTTAACAAAAAGGAATTCGAAAGATGTGTATGCATCATGGAATAGCTAAACTCTAAGCTATGCATTAGTTTGTTTATTATAAGATTTATTAAGCACTTCAAATTACTACTTGTAGACTTACCTATTAAAGCTTCTTTCGGAAAGGCTAATTATCTTATTTTGTACTATTTATTTCTTCCAAATATTTATTTCAATAGTATCACTTTTATTGAATAAATTGTACCAAATAAAGTACAAACAATAAGTTTATTGTTTCACCTCAAAAACGAATGAAAGAAATTAAGACATAGCACACTCGAGCAAAACAAAGACAGGTTGAAGTCACCCCTTGTCTAGTTGGCCAGCGGTAGACACAATATAAACAATTAGACTATCTCACGGAGGATGAATATGAAATATTGCGCAATGGAAAACTCAAGAAATTTCATTAAGTGATTTGTTTGCATGTTTTTAAAACATCTTTGCATTTTTAAGTGCAAAAACCATTATCGAATTTAGCAAATTAGTTTCCGCATAATGTTTTTCTCTGTTTGATTTGGATACACTGGTAAAACTTTTGCTCATGGAAACTGGCCTTTAATATTTTGTAACTACAGAAAGAAAAGTTGGCACTTCAGTATTAGCCAGTACACACTGAGAAGTCTCCTTAGTTGAACCAGCAAAAAACCGGTTTACCATTCTCTATTCGGAGAGAATTAGCTTTACTTCCCTGAGATTTACTACGCTGCATGTATATTCCAATTCAGGATATATATTTACACAGTAGGGGATGGGAGTTCATTTCTGACGAAATTGAATGTTAAATCTGAATTCGGGATGCAGTTCTTCTAATAGAGGTAAGTTTAAACTTCTGACTATAGAGCAAGGTCGAACTTTATCCCCCCCCCTAATATGCAAATATATAACCTGTTTAATATACAATTTCGTTCCTAATGTATTAAATTTTCATTATCTTTTAGTATATCAGACAATTCGTGGTAACGAACTGAACCTAGGAAACTAGCTTATTTCAGATACCTTCAACGCAGGTTCCATTTATGAAAACCAGGGGAAACGGACATTCGCATTGATATCCTGTCTCGCTTGCAGCAAGGACACAAAGTTGACCTGGCTGGCACGTATCTTCGTTACAAAGAGCTGAGTCAATCTTCAATTCTGAAAAGGATATGTTTTAGCTAGTGAATTGCCAGAAAAATAAGTTTTTGTGTAGCAAATGGAGCAGAATCGATTAAGAGAGAAAAAGTGTTATATTAAAAAAAATAAAACACATTAACAACAAAACCCGAAGTTTTTTAAACTTGTATGGGGAGACATCACCCTTTACAAAACCCTACATACACAATTACTACCAGCCATCCTTAGCCCTCCCCCCCCCCAAAAAAAGGGCAAATAATAATAATAATAAAATAAATAAATAAAAATAAACGAAATAAAAATTTATCCTTAAATTTTTTTTTCAACCAGAGAGAGATCCCGCAAGATGATATTCTTCCTCTTGTCTTTTTGCTTTGCATAGAACAAGACTAATTTTTAAACTTTGTTTGAAATATTTGAATTTTAAGTCTAACTGTGTTTTGAGAATTTCTGTGACAAAGTCGAACGCTGAATTTTTTTTTCACTATAATTTTTTTCAAGTCCAAAATAATAGATCTAAAATAACAAGAAATCTGCAAAAAGGATTATATCATTTGTCTCTATGGGATTGCTATTTTGCAAATAATAATGTTCTAAACTTTTCATTGCAAAAAATCAAAGAAAGTCTAACAATGCGTTTTACACTGTAGAAAAAAATTGTTTGAGATTCAACAAAAATTGTTTGCAATGTTTATTAACAGCAAAATTGGAATTTCAACAGCTTAAATTGCATATTAGAGATTATTTGGAATGCCATTATCATAATTGAATATCCAACCTGTTGAGAATGAAAAATGTTGTATTCATATACCCAAATTGAATTTTTAAACACAACATGATTTATTTTAAGATGCTTATTGGGTTTCCATCGTGTTTGTTGGATTTCCTGTTCTTTAATTGGATTTCCATTACTATCATTGTTCAATTTAATAGGCCTACAATCTTTTTAAACAATAAACTAGTTGGATGTTCTAACAGCTGCCAAGAATGGTCATCAATGACCAGTTTTCAGATGTAAGCGGTTGTAAGCCCGAAAAGGTCCTTCTTAGGGTTGCCACCAGACCGAAAAATTTCGTAGCGTCCAAACTCTTAAAAACGTAACTGTTTCGCAACTTTTGATAGGAAAGTCTCCTTTCAAGGCAGGTTGCCTTAATTTTGCTATCAAGAGAGATACTTAAAAGGGGGGGAGGACATTATTGCCTGTATAATTTGAAAATTTGAAATAATTTGAAAATCATTAAAAATCCTCCCTCTAACTTTTAAAAGGTGCCTAAAAAGTATACAATAACAACAATTCATGCTTCTTTACCTTCAGCAAGTTCCTATTTATTCAACTTTCAGTACTGCTTCCAGTTTACCTGCACAACAGATAGACCCCCCCCCCTCCAATGCGTGTATATAAGCCCAGGCTACTATTTTGCTTTTTTTGTTGTTGCTGTTTTTAATTGCCCTTATTGGTGTTTCAAACCAAAAGCTGATGAGAAATACGTACGAGATAAAACGCAAACCAATAAAGAAACAATTTATAGTTTTTTGGAAAAGAAGATAATCAACTAGATTTTTTTTTTATTTTCAATAAAAACGGTCTTAATAAATCCAGATTCTTAAAAACACCCAAACAATCATTTTAATCACTCCCTTCCCGTCTAATATTTTGGATTGGTTCGGTCTCAGTCTCACCTCCTCAAGCTTCAAATTTACATAGCTTCAACATGAAGATTTGAGCAATTCCGAGTTTCAGAGTTTTTGTTTTGTTTTTATTTTATTGAACAAAAAATATTTCAATTATTGTCTTCAGTTCTTATACGAAAAAGCAGTTATTTTACATAAATTTTACGTTTGTAATTTGAACCAAAAGAAAGCAAGAAATAAATGTTATCCTAAAGCTGTTTTTATTGGTCTCACAAGTCCAGGCACGCACAAAGAATTTGTAAGGGATGAGGTCAAACAATAACAAAATTAAACTCCTTTTTAAAATGAACTAAAAGTAGAGAAATACTCTTTTTTTCAAGAATATATGAATATAATCAAAGATAAGGGGCACAAAAAAGCATTGAGTTTTACATAACATAAATACCAAATTAACCTAGGTTTTAAATGTATAAACGGAAAAAGTCGATGAGTTGAGGAAAACAAATAAAAAAGATCAAATATGCAAAAACAAATCGATTTTTTGCCAGGGATTTTCACTTATATTTATGGATTCTTTAAAAAAAAAACTTTTCAATATTTTAATGTTACAATTAAAAAAAAAATACAATGTCTCATGCAAGATTAAAACCTAAGTTAACACCGCCTCGGGAAGTGCTGTTATCGTTGTGCTATGCTGATAAAAGTAGGAGGTAACTGAACATTCGGAAGTGGTTGAAAAATAGTTCACAAATTAAAAAAAAATTGTATGACAAAGAAATAAATGGAATATGGAACAAAAGGATCAGTGAGTTAATAAAAACGAACTGGAAATCACAAGATTTGACACAACGATGAAATGTATTTGTACAGTTATATATGAGACCTTAGATGAAGAGGGAGGTATAATGTAAAAAAAGTGACCATGATATTCGGAAAAAGTCTAGCATAAAATCGAAAATTCCGGCTTAACTATCCCAACCCCTCCTCAATGCTTAGATATAACCAAAAATGGCTCATTTTTACAGTTTCATATATTTTGCTAATATCAGCTTGTTCAAATCCCATATAAAAAGAGCAAGTTACTTATATAACCTGATATTTTGTCGACCCAATCAGAAGGGGGGGGGGTGAAGCTATTACTCAAAGAATAATATTATCATCGGTACTTGTCAATTAGCTGGTACACATGCAAGATAGATGCTGAAGGAAACTAGTCAAACGGGTATCAGTCAATAGAGAATTGGATCGCGAAGCGCGGTTTGTCATTGCATCAACAATATTTAAACTATTTTTTGGGGGTTTAGAAGGGAAAAAATACTTAGGTTAAGTTACCTAATTAATATATACTATGGTTTAGCCCCCACCCCCCGAATGTGCAAATATATAGCCCAAATTTGTTTCTAAACTGTTATATTTTCATCATATTTTGTTACATTCCATTAACATTAACCAAACATGACTTCTCGCGTGTGTCCAAGTTAATTTACAAGTACCACATCATCTTATAATCACTTATTTAAAAAGAAATTATAAAGCAAATAGCTTTTATGATTATTTAACTCCTTTTATTATATATTTTCCTTCCTGACTTCACCTAACTCCTTCTCCATATAATTTCAGTATAACTGTTGACGGAACAAGATTCAAACTCAGCACTGATGAAATTGAAAGTTGGTGAGGTTACTAACTGACTAATGTCACTTGTCATTAAACAAATAATAATCTTCTGCTCATGAGAGAGAATGTTATCTTAACTTATCATACGAGTAAGCGAATTGGGTATATTCTCATCCTAATAACTCAGTTATTGTGTAATAAGATTAAATGACTGCGATATGAAAGAATATCGATACTCATTTCAGTGTAATTAAAATGGGAAAAGCGGATTTTTTCACGGGGAAACAAAAATGGATTACTCAGAAAATGTGAAACTTACTCATTATTCAAAAGCGTAACATAATTTTAACATAATTTCAAAAATGTAACAACAATGTAACGTTTTTAGGACCGTAACGTAAAACGTGCAGTTTTATTTACAACGTACCAAAAATGGTACGAACGTAACCTCGATGGCAACCCTGGTCCTTCTACTGCTCAGAGCCAGACTTTTCTGCTTATCATAAAGTTTGGTAGAATCGTTGGTTTCCAGCGAAACCCAGGTAATCATACTACAGAAATAATTCCGTAGAGTATGATATTAATAAGTCAAGTAGTTCATTGTCCGAACTTGAATTTAAGCAAAAAAGTCCAAAAAAGATTTTTTCTCTTTTATTAATACACTGTAATTATTCAATAGGCCATTAGTGATTAAAACATTAATATGGTATATTTCCATTGTTCCACAAAATTAATTATAAGGTAAAAATGTTTGTACATAAATTTATGCGTGTTCATAAGAATATTTTTACATAAAGTCACTTTAAATGATACCATAGTCAAATTCCATACGATATTCTAGTAATTTCAAATTACTGTTGAAGTCCAAACTACTTTGATTAATATAACGTATTTGCGTCGAAAATTACATTTTTCTACTAAAAAGTGCATAAACCTCAATAATTTCAATAATTTGTTGGAATCCCATAAGCAAGTCACAATTTCGACAGAAAAATTGAATTTTTTTATTTTACTTGTTTGAATTCAATAAGCAAGTCACAAATCCAACAGAAAAAGTGGTATTTTTTTACTTGTTTGAATTCTAGCAAAACATTTAGTTGGAAATCAATTTTTTTTTACAGTATCGCAAAGGCAAAATCGTTTTTCTTCTTTAACATAAGGATTTAGCAGATTTAAACACAGCAAAAAAATTGAAAAAAAGAGGTTTCACTGACTTTGTGAACTTGTAATAGAAAGTACATCTATCAGCCAGATTTTTAAGCCATCCATAGGGTAAGTTGGCTATCAAGCAGTTCGTGATAAAGAACTGTAAGGAGCGACCCTGCTCAATAGTAACCGAAATTCTAAAAACCAGAATTTTGATATCAATAGATACAGGAAAAGAATCAGATTTTTATGCTGATTTAAGATATATAGCTTTCATCAATTTTAGTCATACTCATCAAAAGATTATCGTGGGAGGGCTCATTCGAACGGAAATTAAAAGTTCAAGTTCCCTTTCTAAAGTGACCAAAAAATGTAGGGTAGCTAGGCCCTCTTCCCACGCTCCTTTTTTTCCAAAAGTCAACCGATCAAAATTTTGAGATAGCCGTTTTGTTCAGCATGGTCGAAAAATATAATAACTATGTCTTTGAGGATGACTTAATCCCCCCACAGTCCCCGGGGGAAGGGCCGCAAGCTATGAACTTCGCTAAATGTTGACATATAGCGTTGGTTATTGGGAAATACTCAGACGTTTTCAGGGTGTATTTTTCTGGTATGGGGGGCGGGGGGTCGGGGGTTACATGGAAAGATGTTTCCATAGAGGAAGTTTTCGTAGGGGAAGGGACATTGCTATAAAGGAGGTGTCGGATTTCCTAGCATTATCTAAAAAAAAACGATCAGAAATGAAATAAAAAAAACAAGTTTTCAGCTGAAAAACTTTTCAACTGAAAACTTTTCAACATCAGAACTTAAAACGAACAGAAACTATTACGTATATGATTGGGTTCGCACCCTAGTCAATACCTCGCTCTTTACTCTAAAGTTGTTTTAGTACTTTCTTAAGACCTACTTATTCTAATTAACGGATTTTTTGATTAAGGGGTCATTCATAAAGAATTGGAAAAAATCGAACTTTAGCTTAAAGAGTGAGGTATAAACTAAGGGGCCTCCCCCTAATATACGTAATAAAAATATACGAATATAGAAGTTGGTTACGTAAGTTCATTCGTAAGTTACCTATATTTATTACTAATAAAAACGTTCGGGTAAATAAAATTAAACAACTTTCGAGAGAGCCATTTAACCAAAAACAGTAAAATTAATATGCAAATTTCATGAGCCAAAACCAAAAAAACTGCATTAATTCAAAAAATTCAGAAATTAAATAAAAAAAAACAAGTTCTTTTAACTGAAATTAAGGAACGACATTAAAACTTAAAACGAACAGAAATTATTCCGTATATCAAAGGGGTTGTTCCCTCCTAAACGCCTCGCTCTTTACACAAAAGTTTGACTCTGACTCACAACTACATTTTTTAAAACCATAGAAAACTTTAATTCGGAATAATTTCTGTTCGCTTTAAGCTTTAATGTCGCTCTTTTCTTTCAGTTAAAAAAACTTGTTTTTTTTAATTTAATTACTAACAAGCATAAAATTATGATTAGTCACTATTGGTGGCTATAAAAGATTTCGAAGTTAGTAGTTAGACCAAATAGGAGCTGTGAAAGTACGAGATCATAAAATACGAGTTGCATAAAATACGAGTTGCATAAAATACGAGTTGCATAAAATACGAGTTGCATAAATATACGAGTTGCATAAAATACGAGTTGCATAAAAGCATGGACAAAACTAGGATATCCAAAAATGAACAAAACTAATTTTTACCTCTTATTTGTCGTCTTCAATATGAGTATGAGTATTTATTTGAGGTTCGTATTTACCTTTAAAATACGTCTGGAGACAGACGCAGTAATTGAAAGTTACAGAATGTCTATTTCGTTATTCTTCACAGTTAACTGACACATTTTAAGTTTTTTTTTCTGATAATATTTTTTTTCTAATGACCTCGTGAATTAAATTCAATAGAATTCAAACTCTAAATATACTTTAATCAATATGCACGAAGTGATATTTCTAGACAGCCCAATCAACTAAAAATTATTAAAAACTTAAGAAGTGAGCTAATTGGTGCAGCGTTTCCCTTTTTTGGTTAGGTCCATGTAATCTTTTTTTTTGTATAGAACGAAAACAATTAACAATGAGAACAGATAGCTACGACCTAATAATATTTCTGGTTATAATCTTGTAAGATTGCTTAAGGTTTAAGATTGAAAACTTTAAAAGATAAGTTAGATATACTGTCTTAATATCGCTAAAAGAGAACAAAGGCAAGGAGACGGATAGATTGTTGCGCGGGGAATAAAAGAAGTAGAAAATTATATTGTTTCAAGGAAGAAAAATTAGTCTCTAAGAATAAGAAAAAATATATTAGTCTTTAGTATGATGTGTTTTAAATATTAAAACTTTTTTTTTCATGTTTTAAAGAAAATAAAAAAATAGTTATACACGAAGCGACATTTCTAGATATCCTAATCAACTAAAAATATGCTTTAAGATAAAAAACTATTAAAATTTAAGAAGTGAGCCTATTGGTTCAAAGCTTTTCTTTTATTGGAAGGGCCTTGGGCTTGTCATATTGAGTTTAACTCAAATCTAGTATATTGAAAGTTCAGTGTACTGATACGACCTATAGAGTCCTTTCAAACTATCTCATGATAGAGCTAGGCCCCACCCCCATGGTAGTTCAGGGATAGATCTGGCCCCAGGCCCTCAAAAGTCTATGGATATGCGACCATGGAAGGTTTTGAAAAAATTCGTTACCTTTTTCAGACAAGAACTCCAGATTTGTAATTGAGATGCTTACACCAGGTATAGTAACATTCTTAATTGATCCTATTTCCGAAAAGTTTTTCATGATTAAGCCTGTTTCGACTTCTACTTCTCCAAATGTACCTTTAGCGAAAGAGACAATTTGAACTAAGCTGACATCTAGACCATCCGAAGTGTATACGAGCTGATCCTTAAATACGGTGTCAAACTAAAAAAAAAAAAAAAACATATCGAAACTACAACAGTTACAATTCAATTGGAAAGTTTTTTTTTTCAGAGAATCAGTTAAAGTAAAGATAAAGAAAATCAACACAACAAAAGATCTATTTTGTGTTCAGGAAAATTGCAGTGAAGAAACATTTTAAAGAGATCTGATATCATAGGCAGCGCGCTAGCGCTGCCTATAGAAAATTTGTTTTTGAGGAGGACACCCCCCCACAACCCTCAGGGCAAGGGTTTTAAGTTATGACCTGGTGGCGTATAAGGTTTTTATAGAAGGCGTTGTCGTAGAAACATAAAAAAGGCTGATTCGATTGGAAATTCAATGGGATAGTGCCCTTTTCTATATTCGAGAGTGATTGCAGGGCAACTAGCCCCCCGCCCACGCCCATCATTTCCCCAAACACATCCAATCAAAGTTTTCAGATAGCCATTTTGTTCAGCGTAGTTGATTTCCAGATAGAAAATATGTTTTTGAGGAGGAAACTCCCCCAAAGCCCTCAGGGCAAGGGTTTATAAGTTATGCCCTGGAGGCATATACGGTTTTTAAAGAAGGTGTTGTCGTAGAAACTACAAAAAAAGCTCATTTGATTGGAAATTCAATGGGCTAGGGCCCTTTCTAATAGTCGCAAGTGATTAGAGGGATAGTTGCCCCCCCCCCCCCTTATACCCATTATTCTCCCCAACACATCCAATAAAAATTTTGAGATAGCAATTTTATTCAGCTTAGTTGATTTTCAGATATAAAATAAATTTTTGAGGATGACACTCCCCCACAACCCTCAGGGCAAGGATTATAAGTTATGCCCTGGGGGCATATAAGGTTTTTATTGAAATATTTGTTGTAGAAACTTGAAAAAGGGATCATTCAATTTGAAATTCAAAGGAATAGTACACTTTTTAATAGTCAAAAGTGATTTTAGGGCAACTAACTCCCCTCTCACGCCCACCCTTTCCCCAAACACATCCGATCAAAATTTTTTGAGAGCCATTTTCTTTAACGTAGTTGAAAGTTTGGGAAATTAGGTCTACAAGGATGAAAACCCCTCCCCCCAGAGCCCTCAAGGCAAGGGTTGTAAGTTATACTCTGGGGTATATAAAGTAATTATTGAAAGCGTTATCGTATAAACTTCAAAAGGGCTCATTCAATTGGAAATTGAAAAGGTTAGAGCCCTTTTTAAAAGTTGTAAGTGATTGGATAGCGACAAAACCCCTCTTACGCCCACCATTTTCCAAAACACATCCAATCAAAATTTTGACATGTCCATTTTTTTCAACGTAGTTGAACGTTCTGGAAATTAGGTCTTTTAGGATGATAAAACCCTCAGAGCCTTCAGTGCAAGGATTGTAAGTTATGCCCTGGGGGCATATAAGGTTTATATAGAGAGTTGTTGGATAAATCATAGGCAGCACGATCGCGCTGCCTAAGTAAAGAACAGGGACGAGAACGAGAACGGGACAAGAAACGGAGATTAAGTAAAGAGGAGGACACTCCCCCACAACCCTCAGGACAAGGGCTATAATTATGTCACAATGTAATATTTATTAATTTTTTCCTTTAGAGCAGGACACTTCGTATCGAAGAAGTTGTCGTAGAAACTTCGAAAAGCGCTCATTCAATTAGAAATTGGAGTTGCTTGTGCCCTTTTTAATAGGCGAAAGTGATTGGAAGGCAACTAACACTTTTTTCACGCCCAACATTTTATCAAACACATCCAATCAAAATTTTTGTATAGCCATTTTGTTAAGCGTAGTTGATTTCCAGATAGAGATTATGTTTTTGAGGAGGACACTCCCCCACAGCCTTAGCCCCAGAGACCTTAGGGTAAGGGTTGTAATTTATGCCCTGGGGGCATATAAGGTGTTTATAGAAAGCGTTGTCGTTTCCAAAAGGGCTCATTCGATTGCAAATCGAAAGGCCTTGTGCCCTTTTTAATAGTCGAAAGTGATTGGAAGGCTTGACATTTTTATAATAAAGATCGATGTGGGTATAAAGTATTATTTTTTGTTGTTGTTGTTGTTTAGACCAGGGCACTTCGTATCGAAGGAGTTGTCGTGGGAACTTTGAAAAGGGTTCATTCGATTGAAAACAGAAAGGGCTGATGCCCTTTTTAATAGTCGAAAGTGATTTGAGGGCAACTACTCCTACTTCCACTCCCACCCTCCGACGCCAACCCTACTATTTCTGCTCTTAAAATTTAACCAAATCAAAATAGCGTAAGTGTATCCAAGCTATCAAAGAAAGTAAACAGATTTTTTTGCGAATGGTATCAAGTTCTCCATTTCAGGTCAACTAGAGGTGGTATGAAACTAAATTAAACAGTACTATTTGTGTCTAGATTTTTAAAAGGGTGTATGTTGTTAAAAATTGCTGAAAATTTTTCTCCAGCGTACAAATAGGCGGCCAAACTATAAAGTCTTAAAAAATGAAAAGATTTAAAGCATTATTTTCTTTTTCCCTGAAAAGACTATGTCTATATAAAACAAACAGATATTAATTTAGAAAACTTTTTCCACAAAATAAGCTTTTCAAAGAAAAGTAAAGAACTCCATTAAACAAAAAATGAGCAAAAAAAAAAAATCAAATAATCTACCAAGCGGGAAACTACCACAAATAAAGCATCGACAAATAAATGAAACCCAAAACGAACAGCTTTATAACTTACTTTTATAACTTTAATAAATCAAATAATTTTAACATTTCGATTACTAAATATCAGTATGTGTATATTAAACTGACAATGCACATTCATTTGTATTTTTTCAGTAAAGTTCAAATTGTGTTCTGTTCTAGGGTATACTCAAGGAGATTCATACTTAAATCAGGATAAAAAGATAATATATTCGAAAGAAAGGTGAAGGGAATATCTTTTTGATTCCATTTAATGATAAAGAAAAGATACCGTTAAATAATTTAGTTTACTCGTCAGCTTTAAGATTTAATTCGTGGCCTATTTCAAAGATGTTTGAACAAAATGAATAGCCTATTTGCTAAATCAGGCAGGCAAAGGGGATAGACTGCAGGAATATCATCCTTCAGAATCTCCTAATTTTCAATTTTCTCTATACTTTCGTTTGTTTTGTTAAATATTACCCGTTGAAGCGAAGGGGGTTTGCACCCCTTCGCTTCAACGTTGGTAATTCGTTGGTAATTCGGTTGGTAATTCCGTCGTGCTTGTATATAATGAAATAATAGTTTCAACATAGTTGCATGTAATAAAAATCAACAGATTCGGGACAAGTAACTACCAACTAACAATAAATAATAGGTAGATTAAGACAGAAGAATAATAGACAGTGCGTAGCTGCGTTGGCCTCAGGCGTCTTGGTTCTGCGGTAATTTATTAGTATTAGTAGTAGTAATATTTGTCAGGTTTAAACCTTCCAGTTTGCCTTGTGAGACATATTTACATTTAACTCTTAGGGGGAGCAATACGATATACTTTAACTTTATTTGCATTATAGTTAAAGTATATCCTCAACACCTCGCTCTGTCCGGATAATTTTACAAGGCTTCATTATAAAGTCACCGAACCGTGTCAGGTCGTTCGAAACAGATCACCAATTTCGAAGCAAGGATGTTCCACGAGTGGTCGCTTCCCCTGTGGTAGTAGTTTCTATGTAGTGTTTGTAGCGTTTTTGGATAATTCGTGGCCTATTTCAAAGATGTTTGAACAAAATGAATAGCCTATTTGCTAAATCAGGCAGGCAAAGGGGATAGACTGCAGGAATATCATCCTTCAGAATCTCCTAATTTTCAATTTTCTCTATACTTTCGTTTGTTTTGTTAAATATTACCCGTTGAAGCGAAGGGGTTTTGCACCCCTTCGCTTCAACGTTGGTAATCGTCGGTTGGTAATTCCGTCGAGCTTGTATATAATTAAATAAAAAAAACAAGTTTTTTAAACTGAAAGTAAGGAGCGACATTAAAACTTAAAACGAACAGAAATTATTCCGTATATGAAAGGGGCTGTCCCCTCCTCAACGCCTCGCTCTTTATTCCGTATATGAAAGGGGCTGTCCCCTCCTCAACGCCTCGCTCTTTACGCTAAAGTTTGACTCTGTCTCACAATTTTTTTTTAAACAATAAAAAACTTTAGCGTAAAGAGCGAGGCGTTGAGGAGGGGACAGCCGCTTTCATATACGGAATAAAGAGCGAGGCGTTGAGGAGGGGACAGCCCCTTTCATATACGGAATAATTTCTGTTCGTTTTAAGTTTTAATGTCGCTCCTTACTTTCAGTTTAAAAAACTTGTTTTTTTCTATTTAATTTCTGATCGTTTTTTAGTTAATGCAGCTTTTATTTGCATAAAAAATTTTACTTTTCTTTTACTAAATGAATGTCTTTACAAATTAACTTACGTAACTAACTTCTATATTCGTATATTTTTCTTCTGGCAAAAATTCAAAGTTGCAGATTTTTGCAGATATGAGCTTGAAACCTATGTAATAGGGTTTTCTGATACGCTGAATCTGACGTTGTGATTTTCATTAAAATTCTTTCACTTGTAGGGGATGTTTCCCCCCTCTATAAAAACTCTAGTAAATTTCCCCAGGCTTGTTGCCTGTGATGATTAATACTAAAATTAATAAAATTTATATATTTAGAATCAGCATTATAAACACATTCTTTTGATACATTTATTGAAATAAAAATTCCGTTTTTAAAAGTTTGGATTACTATTGAGCCGTATCGCTTGTTTTTTTATTGTTTTTTTTTATTACGTATATGTTATTACGTATATGAGGGGTTCTCCTCTTAGTCAATACCACGCTCTTTACGTTAAAAGTTTAAAAAAAAAATTGATTCACAAACCTCTGAATCACAAAGGCCGTTTAATTAGAATAGATAGCTCTTTTGAAAGCACTAAAAAAAAACTGTAGCGTAAAGAGCGAGGTATTGACTTGGGGGAGAACCCCCTCACATACGTTATAATTTCTGTTCGTTTTAAGTTCTAATATTCCTTCTTACATTTCAGTTGAAAAAACTTGTTTTTTTTATTTAATTTCGGATCGTTTTTTAAATAATGCTTGGAAATCCGGCGCCCCCTTCATAGAAATGTCCCTTACCCCAAAGAAACATCCTCCACGGAAATATTCTCCTGAGTAACTCCCTCCTCTAGCCCCCCCTCCAGAAAAAATCCTTCCTGAAAAGGGTTGTATACTTCCCAATAACCAATAAATAATGCTGGCAAGTCCGGCGCCCCCTTCATGGCGATTTCCCTTCCCCCATGAAAACTTCCTTCATGAACAGATCGTCCAACATAACCCCGACCCACCCTTCCCTCCCACTAGCAGAAAAAAACCTCCTGAAAACTTCTGTATACTTCCGAATAACCAATACTATATGTTAACATTGGGTAAAGTTCATATCTTTTAGCCCTCCCTCTGGGTACTTCGGGGGATTAAGTCATCCCAAAAGACATATTTATCATATTTTCGACCATGCTGAACAAAATGGCTATCTCAAAATTTTGATCGGGTGACTTTGGTAAAAAAATAAGCGTGGGAGGGGGCCTAGTTGCCCTCCATTTTTTTTGGTCACTTAAAAAGGGCAATAGAACTTTTAATTTCCGATTCAATGAGCCCTCCCACGATCTTCTAGGACCACTGGGTCGATACGATCACCCCTGGGGAAAAAAAAAAACAAACAAACAAACAAACAAACAAATAAACACGCATCCATGATCTTTCTTCTGGCAAAAAATATAAAATTCCACATTTTTTTAGATAGGAGCTTGAAACCTCTACAGTAGGGTTCTATGATACGCTGAATATGATGGTGTGATTTTCATTAAGGTTCTATAGCTTTTAGGGGGTCTTTCCCCCTTTTTTGAAAATCAGCCAAATTTTCTCAGGCGTGTAACTTTTGATGAGTAGCTCTAAACTTGATGAAAGTTATATATTTGAAATCAGCATTGAAATCTGATTCTTTTGATATATCTATTGGTATCAAAAACCCGTTTTCTAGAGTTTCGGTTACCATTGAGCCGGGTCGCTCCTTACTTACAGTTCGTTACCACGAACTGTTTGATGAAATAATAGTTTCAACATAGTTGCATGTAATAAAAATCAACAGATTCGGGACAAGTAACTACCAACTAACAATAAATAATAGGTAGATTAAGACAGAAGAATAATAGACAGTGCGTATCTGCGTTGGCCTCAGGCGTCTTGGTTCTGCGGTAATTTATTAGTATTAGTAGTAGTAATATTTGTCAGGTTTAAACCTTCCAGTTTGCCTTGTGAGACATATTTACATTTAACTCTTAGGGGGAGCAATACGATATACTTTAACTTTATTTGCATTATAGTTAAAGTATATCCTCAACACCTCGCTCTTTACGCTATAAAAAAAAACAAGTTTTTTAAACTGAAAGTAAGGAGTGACATTAAAACGAACAGAAATTATTCTGAATATGAAAGGGGGTGTCCCCCCTCAACGTCTCGCTCTTTACGCTAAAGGTTTTTTTTTTTTTAAAAAATAAAGTTGTGAGAAATAGTCAGACTTTAGCGTAAAGAGCGAGACGCTGAGGAGGGGACAGCTCCTCTCATATACGGAATAATTTCTGTTCGTTTTAAGTTTTAATGTCGCTCCTTACTTTCAGTTTAAAAAACTTGTTTTTTTTTATTTAATTTCTGATCGTTTTTTAGTTAATGCAGCTTTTATTTGTATAAAAATTTTACTTTTCTTTTGCTAAATGGATGTCTTTACAAATTAACTTACGTAACTAACTTCTATATTCGTATATTTTTCTTCTGGCAAAAAATACAAAGTTGCAGATTTTTGCAGATATGAGCTTGAAACCTATGTAATAGGGTTTTCTGACACGCTGACTCTGACGGTGTGATTTTCATTAAAATTCTTTCCCTTGTAGGGGATGTTTCCCCCCTCTTTAAAAAATCGAGTAAATTTTCTCAGGCTCGTAGCCGTTGATGAGTAATACTAAACTTAATAAAATTTATATATTTAGGATCAGCATTATAAACACATTCTTTTGATACATTTATTGACATCAAAATTTCGTTTTTAAAAGTTTCGATTACTATTGAGCCGTATCGCTTGTTTTTTTATTGTTTATTTTATTACGTATATGTTATTACTTATATGAAGGGGTTCTCCCCTTAGTCAATACCACGCTCTTTACGTTAAAAGTTAAAAAAAAATTTGATTCAGAAACCCCTGAATCACAAAGGCCATTTAATTAGAATAGATAGCTCTTTTGAAAGCACTAAAAAAAAACTGTAGCGTAAAGAGCGAGGTACTGACTTGGGGAGAACCCCCTCACATACGTTATAATTTCTGTTTGTTTTAAGTTCTAATATTCCTTCTTACATTTCAGTTGAAAAAACTTGTTTTTTTTATTTAATTTCTGATCGTTTTTTAAATAATGCTTGGAAATCCGGCGCCCCCTTCATAGAAATGTCCCTTCCCCCCAAGACACATCCTCCACGGACATCTTCTCCAGAGTAACCCCCTCCTCTAGCCCCCCCCCCTCCAGAAAAAATCCTTCCTGAAAATGGTTGTATACTTCCCAATAACCAATAAATAATGCTGGCAAGTCCGGCGCCCCCTTCATGGCAATTTCCCTTCCCCCATGAAAACTTCCTTCATGAACAGATCCTCCAACATAACCACCGACCCACCCTGCCCTCCCACTACCAGAAAAAAAACCTCCTGAAAACTTCTGTATACTTCCCAATACCCACTACTATATGTTAACATTGGGTAAAGTTCATAACTTTTAGCCCTCCCTCTGGGAACTTCGGGGGATTAAGTCATCCTAAAAGACATATTTATCATATTTTCGACCATGCTGAACAAAATGGCTATCTCAAAATTTTGACCGGGTGACTTTGGGAAAAAAATGAGCGTGGGAGGGGGCCTAGTTGCCCTCCATTGTTTTTGGTCACTCAAAAAGGGCATTAGAACTTTTAATTTCCGTTCCAATGAGCCCTCCCACGATATTTTAGGACCACTGGGTCGATACGATCACCCCTGGAAAAAAAAACAACAAAAACAAAACAAAAAAACAAATAAACAAACAAACAAATAAACAGGCATCCGTGATCTTTCTTCTGGCAAAAAATGTAAAATTCCACATTTTTGTAGATAGGATCTTTAAACCTCTACATTAGGGTTCTCTAATACTCTTAATATGACGGCATTATTTCCAATAGGCTTATTTAGCTTTTAGAGGGCATGTCCCTCTTTTTTCGAAAATCAACAACATTTTCTAAGGTACGTAATTTCCACTGGGTAGAATTAAACTTGATGAAAATTATGTATTTTAATTCAGGCTTAAAATCCGCTTCTCTCGATATATCTATTGATATCAATAACCCGTTTTCTAGAGTTTCGGTTACCATTGAGCCGGGTCGCTCCTCACTTACAGTTCGTTACCACGAACTGTTTGAAAGATCGGATTTTGTACCAATTGCTTAAGAACGGCTGCTGAAACAAAAGGCTCGTTTAACTAAAACAATAAGAATCTTTTTTAGAAGCATTAAAAAACTTTAGCGTCAAGATCGAGGTGTTGACGACTGGGCAACCCCCCTATTATACGTTATGATTTCTGTTCGTTTTACGTTCTAATGCTGCTCCTTACTTTCATTTGAAAAAACTATTCTTTTATTTAATTATAATAAAGGATCCATCAAACTATTTATTTCACATTAAGTGAAAAAAATTCGCTATTCTATTCAATGGTAAAATGTTTAACATATATTGTATTTATATTTTTGTTACCAAAGAATTAAAAATGAGTAGCAAAAAAACGGAAAAACTTGAGTATATCATTAACAGATATAATATCATTTAAATTATGTATATCAACGATGCCGTTCATGGAGCATCAGTTCCATGAAGTACTTAGAATGGTGCCAGAAGCTGAAATAAAACCTGAGCTTCATTCTGCGCATTCATTTTCTTAAAAAACTGAGTTAAAAATCATTTGACCTGGAGTGGTTCTATTCAGACCCACATATCAAGAGCCATTATAATTAAACCCATTCCTTTCTATATATATATATATATATATATATATATATATATATATATATATATATATATATATATATATAGATAGATAGATAGATAGATATATATATATATAGAGAGAGAGAGAGAGAGTAGATATGTATGTATGTATGTATGTATGTATGTATGTATGTATGTATATATATGTATGTAGAGAGAGAGAGAGATGTAGAGTAGAGAGAGAGAGAGAGAGAGAGAGAGAGAGAGAGAGAGAGAGAGAGAGAGAGAGAGATGATGTATATATATATATATATATATATATATATATATATATATATATATATATATATATATATATATATATATATATATATATATATATATATATATATATATATATATATATATATATATATATATATATATATATATATATATATATATATATATATATATATATATATATATATATATATATATATATATATATATATATATATATATATATATATATATATATATATATATATATATATATATATTTATATTTATATCGGCGCGTACAAACAGCTCCTCTCATTTGATCTGCCATCAGCGGTCCAATTACCCTGGAACACGTATTTTGGCAGAAACTTTCTCAAAATGCCTTTGAAACCAACTTGAGTCTTCGAAACCTATTTTTAATTCCTAAAAACATCTAATAATAACATTGCACTACTAATGACCGATTTTCATGTATGTATTGGAATAAATCAATTTAAAATTAGTTTCTTCAAAATTAATGTTCCAACGTTGAAGCCAAGTTTCGCGTTCAGGAGAGATCTGACTTGTCTACCCGTGAAAAGATCTAATGTCGCTTATGTTTATAAGGTTCTCTGGAGCACTCGCACCTCGATCCGGGTTTTTATAATGGGTGAGATAGGGAAAAATCGTACTGCTAATTATATAAACTGTGATTTATACAAACCAGAATTTCGGATTGCCTAATCCCTGAAATGGCAACATTTTAGTAATATTTGCATGTATTTTTGGTAGCATATCATTTACCTTTTTTAAAAATGTTATGACGAACCTGCCCCCCCCCAACCCCAACAAAACTCTTAAGTACCTAATCTTCTCCAAAGAAAGTGCTCTTCATAGCCTAATATCAACTAAAGTTATAAGTAACATTAGAAAGCTAATAATCACATTAGTATCCTTAACATTTGAATGAATACATTGAACATTCACATTGTCTTGGAATTATAGATTTGCCTCACTATTGAAATAATTGTGATCTAGCAATTTTTAAATACAAATTTCCACTTCCTTATGCTATTATTTTCAGACCTGTTTAGAAAATCGGCTGCCTAGGTAGCCTGCTTAGAAAAACAAAGTAACTGCTAAGAAGTCAAATAGTAATGAAGCATTGAAGCTAAAAAAAAACATTATTCAGAAGTACAAAATAAAACTTCTTCATATTAGTGCATCTCATTCTGACTTAACACCACTTACATTAGATATATTTTCAAAATTTAACTGAGCACATTTTGGATCGGATTTAAAATAAACTTTTGATTAAACCATGGCCAGTGTATGCATTTTGATGAAGAAATTGTGGCATTTCAATAAAGCTAATTTGATGCTACTTTTCCAACGATTTGTAGACAAGAATGCCGTGATGTGCATCTCTTTACAAAATACATGAATAAATGTGCATATTCCAATTATATTTTATTTATACAAACCAGAATTTCAATTTTTTCCATCAGAATCAAGCTGTCCAATGAGCCAAGGTCTTCAAATGCACCCCACCAGTCTACACCAGTAAGCTCTAACTTGTAAATCTTAGTGGACAGGGAATTTTGATCAGTTGAAAGAACACATCCGTTCGCAGAGGGCACCATTGGGAACTCACACCGACATTTAAATAGTTTAGGAGATAAGTCCATGGAGCAAGTAGCACCAAGACGAGAGCAAGTGGCAGCATTTAATAGATTAGAACAAGGATTGACTGACACATCCTGTATACCTGTAAATGAAAATACAGAAAAAACGATGTTAAACTAAATGCAATAGATGGGGTCAACTTCACAAAATTTAGCCAATACCATAGAGCTAAATATAGCGAATGTATATGGGCTTTAGAAAAAACAAAAGTACAGGTGAAATTGGATTAAGTCCAATTTTTCGAAGTACCAACAACCCAACGTTGCTAATACTCGGAGCAAACATATTTGGAGCAATTATGAGGAAGTTTCAAATTCGCAAATTAGACAATATATTGCAGATGCAATATATTGCAACAGTGAAAATGAAAATGTTGCATTATTTTAGTTTGTTGTGCCAAGCTTTCGCTGCAAAGCAATCATCGTTGTAATATTGTTAATTTGAATCTGATAATAAAAAATATGTGGTAATTAGCGAATACATATTTGATAGTAACTGAATCTATATCGTTTTATTCATCCGACTGTAGCCATGATCGCTCGTTCAGAAGATTAGGTATAGTGGCTGCTAGGCATTTGTCCAAGTACGCCTTTTGGAATAGACAACATGTTTTGTTTAAAAATAAGCAGCAGAGAGCATTAATCTGGTGGTAAATAGAAGCGTAATAGGCGAATGCTTGAATAAATTAAAGAAGAAATTTACAATGGACTTCAGTAAAATTTGAGGCCAACATCTACTCAATGGTAGTGAACAACTTCTTGACCCCGTGTGATTATTATTTCAAATGATCATTACCAGAGGTGCTATCCAAGATAGCTTCCGTATGGGTATTATTACACCCGTTTCCAAACCAGGAAAGCCTCCTTCCCAGTGCTTTTCATGTAGGCCCATCACTGTATCGACTACACTGTGTAAGCTGTTTCAGCTTCATATCAGTGACGAAATTAGAAAAAGTGCTAGGGTTCCACACCAGTTGGAGTTCCACCCGTTGCTCAGATGTGATTATGCCCTTTATTCTCTGGTGTCTTAACTGACCGACGCAGAAAATAACGGTGATTTTTTAGTTTTAGCAGCCCATGATCTTGCCCATTCTTTTGACTTATATATCCACGACACCAATATTTGATCCGTAGATTTGGACTGATAGATCCCGCATTGGTAATTCCTATCGGAATAGCGAATTTCCGTAAAAAGTTCCTGACACTTTGTTATCCTTGGGTAACTCTTCAGGGAAAGACTTAGATGAATATTTTGTTTGAATGCCAAAATTGAGTTAACTCGTTTTGTTGTATATATTCGTGTTAAATTGTATTCTATAGTTTTTCTTTTCTACTTTATTTATTATTTTCTTATGCTCTAGCCCCTATTGTGTTTTTTACAGTCTTGGCAGGTAATAAATCTACATCGTATCATATCAAAAGACTATCAATGAGTAAATGGAATCCAAAATGTACATAAATTAGAATGAATAATTAATTCAAACTAAAAACGAACAAAACGACCATAAGCACGAGTATGGCTGACGTCTTCTAAGCCTTCTAAAAACTAGAGCGTCATTAGCACTTTACAAAAAACACAATATATTTCAAACGTTTTCTCTTTCATGAGAGAAAATAAATTATTTCTTCTTTCCAATAATCTATAAATACCTTGTCCAATGTCAAGAGAAATATATTAAATCGTCATGTTAGAAATTTACTAATTTAGTTAGACGACAATTAGTTTTAACTCTATCCTTACGCAAAAAGCATATTATAATCTCACATTATTTCATTTATCTTCTAAATTTTTTGTTTAATTAGAAACTATTCATTTAATGGAGAATCATTCAAAGTTTCGCAGAAGGAAACTATAATGTATTTTTTTAAATACAAAATTAATAATACAATTTATTGTTAATACAATTGTAAGTACAATTAAACAAGACAATTTAGTAATACTATTGTTAATATAATTTAAAAATCATTAAAATACAGTAAGTCTTTACAGCTCA
Source organism: Artemia sp. Qi Xiang Cuo (assembly GCF_049724085.1). Lineage (NCBI taxonomy): Eukaryota > Metazoa > Arthropoda > Branchiopoda > Anostraca > Artemiidae > Artemia > Artemia sp. Qi Xiang Cuo. The sequence continues at coordinate 80,512,596 of NC_142797.1, read as the reverse complement.
TTAGTATTATTTACAAACATTTTTGCACAACACATAACAATTGCTATTTTAGAACTTTTTATGTTTTGCTGTTCTTTTTCTACACTTGCTTATTGGTTCTTTATCTATAATATCTTGAGCCATAATTCATCTAGCAATGTTATTTTCCGTTCGTAAGTGCAAGTTTATCTCTGTTTTATACCCTCTAAATCATCAGGACACACAATTACTTACAGATGGTTCAAAAATCTACCCTAATATACTTCCTAAAGCTGAGAAATCAAGCCCCTCCTCTCAGTGGTGGATCCAGGGGGAGGGGGGTGCCTGCCCCCTTAAAGTAGTCCAAAGTAGTGTAATTTACTTAATTAACGCAAATTTGCGTTAATTATGCTTGCTCCTAACGCAAGTTTATCGGATCACCTATTTTGCGCCCCCCTAAAAAAATCCTGGATCCGCCCCTGCCTCCCCGTAAAAAAAATGAAGAATAAAAAAATATAAAAAAATAAAAATTTAGATAATAGATTTTTTTTGGCACACGTTAGTACTGTTCAGGTCAAATCAAGATAAACTTAAGCAGTCTGGCCCACAATGTAAAAGAAGGGAAAAGCTGGCAACTATGAATATAATTAATACGACAAAGGTGAACTTTAGGTTAGATAACAGCGGATTTGGTTACATAAAAGAATAAAATTAAAGATCGAAGATTATTTATGGGGTGGGAATTAAAGATTACAATGATGTAGATGTAGATGATGTAGAGCAGCGTCGACAAATTTATTCTCAAGGAAATAGCAATCTCCTTGCATTAAATCTTTAAGATTTTGTTAAAGTTTCTGAAAACGGCTGCAAATTTTGTGTACATAAATGGATAGGAAAAGAGGGTTGGCCCCTACTAAAAACAAATTCCACGCACATGCTTGTACTGAAAATATTATTTTTTTTATTCATGAAGACCATGTACTTTTAGTGTAAAGGAAGGATGTCCATGGCTTGTCATCAGATTTCCCCAGAGAAAATTTTTTATTTTTTTAGGAAAAAAAAGAGCATTGGAGAGTGTAGAGTGTAGTAAAAACGGACATAAAACAGACTGCATTGAACAGGAAAAGCGGTAAAATCAAATAAAGAAACCCCACGCAGTTGTTCTAGTCTTATTAGCTGCTACAAAATTAATATAAATAAAATATGTGCTAATATACGCTTTAGGCATTTTAGCGACTAATTTAGCCTGCAAACCTTGCAAAAAACTGAATTTGTAAACCACTAGACCCTTAAAGAAGCTTTACTTACCAATGCAGCCACTTAAGTTAGGTAAAAATCCTGCAGAACAACTAAAGTTAAAATAGCCAATTTGGTTGACGCAATTTTGGTGCAATGGGGCATCGTAGACAGTGCATTCGTTAATGTCTATACAAACACCGTTACTAACGGAAAAGCTGAAAGGAAAAATATTTTAGAACTACTCAAAAACAGACACGTTGAATCAATGAAAGCTTAATACTGATGGTATGCCAATTTCAAGATAAAATCACGTAAATGCAATTTTTCTTAACTTCTATATTAAACAAAAGTTGCTCAGTATACTATTAAATCATTTCTAAGACATTTTTTTCTTTTATCCAAGTAGTCAAACGTGATCACACGAAAAATGTAAAACAAATCTTAATTTGTATTTATGGACTGAAAAGTCTGAGCGTTATTTTAGATGGCGTTATTTAGATAGCGTTATTTTAGATGCGAACACAAATGAGTAGGCAATATTTATTTAAGGGCCGCACTATTTCAAGATCTATCTACTGACACCATAATAATAGCAAGCGTAAACTTATACAAATGAATCAATACTTACTTCAAATAAAGCAAAAGATTAAGTCAGTGATTAGCCGGCATACTGTAGGACTAAACCGTATATCCAAAAATTAAACTAGATCTCTTAAGGGAAACAGCTAACAGGATCGATGTAATACTTGGGGCAAATAACTTGTATTATTGGGAACTACTTGTATCGTTTGTCAAGAATATTCACAGTCAAGCATATACATTTTCAGATGTAAATTGAACACTTTTGCAAAAGAAACTCGAAAGAGGATGGAATGCTCTTATATTTTTTTTTGAGAAGGGAGGGGGATTCTATATCCTAAAATTTACAATTGGGCTCATGGTTTATATTCTGGAACGTTTAAAAACATAAATCACGAGGAATACCTGTTAATAAAGCCAAGTTATAGAGGCTACATAACTTATAGGATATAGCCTCTACAGACTATTAAATAAAAAAAAACTAGTTTTTTTTTAACTGAAGGTAAGGAGCGACATTAAAACTTAAAACGAACAGAAATTATTCCGTATATGAAAGGGGGTGTCCCCTCCTCAATACCTTGCTCTTTACGCTAAAGTTTTCTATTGTTTTAAAAAATAAAGTTGTGTGACAGATTCAAACTTTAGCGTAAAGAGCGAGGTATTGAGGAGGGGACATCCCCTTTCATATACGGAAAAATTTATGTTCGCTTTAAGTTTTAATGTCGCTCCTTACTTTCAGTTAAAAAAACTTGTTTTTTATTTAATTTCTAAACGTTTTTGAATTAATTCAGCTTTGATTTTGGCTCACCGTACATGAATAATTAAAAAGAAATTTGCAAATTAATTTTAATTTTTTGGCTGAATGCCTTTCTCGAAATTTTGTTCTGACGTATTAAACTCACGAACTAACTTACGTAACGAACTTCTATATTCGTATGTTTTATTGCGTAGACTAGGGAGTCTCTCCCTAGTCGATCACAAAGGCCAGTTAATTAGAATAGATAGCTTTTTTGAAACTACTAAAAAAAACTTTAGCAAAAAGGGAGAGGTATTGACTAGAAGGCGAATCCCCTCATATACGTAATAATTTCTTCTTTTTTTTAAGTTTTAATGTTGCTCCTTACTTTCAGTTGAAAAAACTTGTTTTTTTATTGAATTTCTGATCGTTTTTTTAAATAATGCTGGGAAATCCGGTGCCCCCTTCATAGAAATATCCCTTCCCCCAAGGAAACATCCTCCTTGGAAGGATCCTCCCTCGTAACCTCCTCCTCCAACATCCCCCCCCATAAAAAAAATCCCGCTTGAAACGTCTTTATACTTCCCATTAACCAATACTATATGCAAACAATGGGCAAAGTTCATAACTTGCAGCCCCGAGAACTGTGGGGGATTAAGTCATCCTCAAAGACATATTTATTAGATTTTCGACTATGCTAAGTTGCCAGTGGGGGCCAAGTTGCCCTCCAATTTTTTTGGTCACTTAAAAAGGACACTAAAACTTTTAATTTCCGTTCAAAAAATCTCTCTTACGATATTCTAGAACTACTGGATCCATATGATCACCCCTGGGGAAGTAAAAAAATAAAAAATAAATAAAAAAAACACCCATCCGTGATCTTTCTGCTGACAATTCCACATTTTTGCAGATAGGAGCTTGAAACTTCCGCAGTAGGGTTTGCTGATACGCTGAATCCGATGGTGTGATTTTCATTAAAGTTATATGAAATTTTAGGGGTGTTTCCCCCTTTTTTTGAAAATAAGGTAAATTTTGTCAGGCGCGTAACTTTTGATGGGTAAAATTAAACTTAATGAAACTTATATATTTGAAATTAGCATAAAAATCTGATGCTATTGATGTATCTATGGGTATTAAAATTTCAGTTTTTAGAGTTTCGGTTACTATTGAGCCGGGTCGCTCCTTACTTACAGTTCGTTACCACGAAGTGTTTGATGAATTATTCCATTTGGCTGGTGAATTTCTGATAACTTCCTGATAACTGATAACCTCCAATTGTTTGTTTTATTTCTCTATTAATTGATGTTCAATTTAAAAAATTAAAATTTTTGATATTCAACTATAAAAAATTTTTGTTTCTTTTTTGGTTTTTTTTTTTTTTTTTTTAGCTCGGATTACATTTATAAATTCTTTTAGAGGGAACGACAAACACAAATTGAAAAAAGTCTTGTCTTGTAAAGGAAGAAACAGAATAGGAAAGGAAAGGAATCCAACGTAGGGACTGCTTTTGGAGATGGGCCAGTGAGCCAGCGTACATTCTTCATTTTCAGAAGTGAGAAAAACCTTGAAGCCAGGAATTTTTTCAAGGGAACTAGGGATACTTCAATGCATTCCTATATACCCCCTTTTATCGGTGAAATTCTGTTGTAAGTTGGAAATGAAATTATTATAAACGTTTATCAATTCTTTTGTTGCTTTGAAAACTAGAAAAGTGCCCAAAACAGCTTTTTATATTCATTTATATTTATGTTCAATCTAATTCTATACTGTTGATAAAATATCTCTTATCTTACCCGCTACTGCAGCTGCATCCCAAGAAAGAAAGGGAACAAATGGCGAATTCATCGCCTCCAGAACGACACATATTTATATCACACTCAGGGACAACCAGCTCTACCAATAAAGTTGTCAAGTCCATTTCCAGTGGGACTAAACCAGGTAAAATTACAGTTTCTTGATTATTGAAGGAGTCCATAATTGATTCTTTCAAACTTTCTTGTGTTACTGACAGTTTAACAGGAGCACTAAGCGCTATTTGAACTCTTGAATCTATATTTTCAATAGTGAGAGAAAAGCCAAAAAAACCAAAGTAGTTGAAAATCTGAAAAAATAATAGTTTTCGTGATATCACTCCAAGACCTTTTTGAGTTTCGTCAAATGCAGCAATATTACAAAACCTTAATCGTAAACTACTGTGTCTAGTTTTATCTTTTTCAAATCTAGTCCCAGTCAGTATTTTCTGGAGTTTTGGTTAGTAGAGCCTTTGTAGGAATTACCGGTGTATTTGAATTTTATCTACTGCACCTTTTTTTTTGGATTGTACGAATAGCATTGATATCCTTCAACATGTTACGACAGTCATAAACAAGCTGCACTCTTAATTTTAAAGACTTACAAATGTCAGGGAAAGAATATAAATTGCAAAGCTAATACACAAAGAATATTTTATATAAAATATAAAGCTAATTCTAAACACAAAAAAAGTTAATCAGTAAGTGTATACACATGTCTACATGCACATATAAGAATAGACATAAACACATACAAAGTACACATGAAGACAAAAATATGTGCAAAATACGCATCAAAACACAGAAATAGAATATGTCAACTACGGGAAACTACGCAAAATAGCTCTATTTTATAAATAAAAAATATATACATACGTATATAATATGTAAAAAATTTTGCAAGTTCTTCTTTATAAGTTAAACCCTCTTTATTGTTTTACATAGATTAGTAATTTACATGTAAGGTTTTCTAGCCAAGAAATAAAAATAATAATCTGAGGAGATATACCTAACAAACAGATGGATACTATTTAACAGATTGAAGGAAAAAATGGGCGTGGTTATTCTTACTCACTGCGTAATAACTTTTGATTCTATTTTTTAAGTTTATGTCAGCAAGCTTATTTGGATTAAATAAAAAAGCCTTCGTCTTTACGCTAAGGCTTTTAGCACTTTTAAAACAACTTTTTATTCTAACTAACCGGCCCTTGTGTTTCAGGAGCTGTTCTTAAAAAATTGGGACAAACAGTCAAACTTCAGCGTAAAGAACAAGGAATTGAAGAGGAGGTATTCCCTTCACATACGGAAAAACTTCTGCTCATTTCGAGTTTTAATGTTTTTTCTTTACTTCCAGTTAAAAAAAAACTAGATTAAAAAAATCAATTTCCAGTCGTCTTTTAAATAATAACGCTAATGCCGCTAAATAGTAACCAAAATTCTGAAGAAAATATGATTTTGGATAATAATTTGTAAATAAAAAGAATATGCTTATCATGCTGATTTCAAACATGTACACTATTTTCATCTTGAATTTACCTACAAAAAGCTAGTAGCCAAAAGGAAACTTGCATCATTTTAGAAAAAGGGTAAAAACTAAACCCCCGACTTTAATATGTTCGAGAACCCTAGATGGAAAGTTTTGAGTTGGTACCTAGAAATATACGTTGTAGTTTTCAGTAAGCCGGATGGCTGCTGGTGCGTTTTCCCACTTAATTTGGGTTGCCAGGAGGCTATGATAGTGAGCCAATGATCGTACAATATTCCAAGAATACTCCTTCAAACAGAAATTAAAAGTTCTAGTGCTCTTTATAAGTAGCAAAGGAGGTCACGCCGCAGCAAATTGGTAGTTTCTAAATTATGTACCGCAACACAAAAATTTTGTCTTGAAGAGAACCAAACTAATACCGATTCAAAATTCTAAATAGACCAAATTAGAGTAAAATAATGCAAAAACTGAATGATTACAAATATTGAAATTAACTTTTCATACAGTTTACCATCCAAGTAAATGAGTTTTTTACTTTCCTTGGACAAACAGGCGCAATCATTTCTTAGTTGTTTATAAAAATTGGAAAAAGAAGCAAGAGAAGAAAGATTCAGAGTTACACTTTTCAAAAATAGCCAAAGATACTTACAAATAATCTTAAAGTTGTTAAAAGCTTAATATAAGCCTCTGAAGTAGAATCTTCGTAGACTTCCGTCCATTGGTTTTTCAGTGACAAAATTATTTTCATTTCAGCAAAATTTGACAATGAATCCGCTGAAAAAATATTAAATATACTCATATGGGCTTAGGCGTCCCAAGTTAGAATATATCTGACACATACATTTTTTCAGAAAGTACATATATCAACCAATATAGAGTTAAAGACATGTGTATTTTTTTGTATTGATTTGAAGATACAGCTGCAAAAAATGTCAAAAAGCTAAGTATACAAAAATATAACTAGTTAGATGAATGATAAAAGTATTTTTTTCATTTTTTGAGGCAGAATAAATACCTCCACCCCAGTCCCAGAGGTAGGTGTCTATACCTACACTTGACAAGTGTTGGGTAAGAAATGTCTGTACCCATACATAAATGAAATCAACCCAACAGGAGCGTAGCATGGTAGAAACTGGTGCAGTCGGATGAAGTTCGGCGTTATTGCGGCAAATATCTATTTCGATTAGGAAAACAAGATTCGTGGCTCTAAAAGCTCAAAGAGCGTTCGTTCATTTCCAGCGTTGTCGGAATTTCACCTAATTCAGGAGGCCATGAAGCTAAACCAACAGTTAGGTGCCTATACCATTTAGATTGTGTGTATACGCATAACTGTTTTCTATATCCTATTTGTGAGTTTATGCACTAACTTAAGCGTCACATTGGATGGTTTTACAAAATAGATAAAATAGTTCCGGTGGTTAGAGCCCCATTTGTCAGAAAATATTAATGAAATATAAAAAACAAAATAAAATTTGACAAAAATGGTTTTACATATCAAAACTAGTAGGCCTATGTGGAACAAGTATTTTGTAAAACAAAAACTGGTGGGGTGCCTTTGTACTTCATCAGTTTTAATTAATATCTCACAAAAAATCATAGCATATAGGATATGGGGCAGTAAGGTGCCAATTCACGAGCCTTAAGGGGGCTGAGGTTAGGGTGCTATGCAATTTTCTCATTAAAATACAAAATGATGTTGTTTCGATAACTAGGGGCGGGATTTTTTTCTGTAAAAACACCAAAAAACAGTATTTTTCAAAATCTAGGGGGATAGACTCCCACCTGGCACCCCTGAGGGGCATCCCAACGGAATTTATAAGACTGGCAAGGGGGAAAGGTTGAAGAAAACTTTATTCAGAACCATTGACACAAATGGTAAATATTCGATGAACGCGAGGGATCAAATAACTGCAAATTCGGGAGGCAGAGGTACTCATAGGAAGGCCTGGGGAGGAGGAATACAGTCCGTCTAGGCCTAGGGAGGACGGAATACAGTAATTTCTGTTACTATTGGAGTAACAGAAATATCAAGCGAGATATCCTGTGCAGAATGATTAACCTCCAATTAAAAAACGATTCCTTTCTGAATTGATCTTAAGACAAAAATTACGGTATTCATCAGAAAAGACGAAAAAAAAAATAAGCTCAGTAGTCCGAATAAAGTTCAGGATATCCTCAGCATATCAAACAGTTCGTGGTAACGAACTGTAAGTAAGGAGCAACCCGGCCCAATGGTAACCGACATTCGACAAATATGATAACTATGTCTTTTAGGATGACTTAATCCCTTAAAGCCCCCAAGGGGAGGGCTGAAAGTCATGAACTTTACCCAATGCTAACATATAGTATTGGTTATTCGGACTCGGCTCAATGGTAAGCGAAACTCTAGAAAATGGTATTTTGATACAAATAGATACATCAAAAGAATCGGATTTTAATGCTGATTTCAAACATATAAATTTCATCAAGTTTAATCATACCCATCAAAAGTTAGGCGCCTGAGAATATTTGGCTGATGTTCGAAAATATGGGGAAAGACCCCCTAAAAGTCATAAAACCTTAATGAAAATCACAACATCATATTCTGCGTATCAGAGAACCTTACTGTAGAGGTTTCAAGCTCCTATCTACAAAAATGTGGAATTCTACATTTTTTGCCAGAAGAAAGATCACGGGTGCGTGTTTATTTGTTTGTTTGTTTTTTTCCCAGGGGAGATTGTATCGACCCAGTGGTCCTAAAATGTCGTGAGAGGGCTCATTAGAATGGAAATTAAAACTTTTTAAGTGACAAAAAATTGGAGGGCAACTAGGCCCCCTCCTACGCTCATTTTTCCCAAAGTCACCAGATCAAAATTTTGAGATTGCCATTTTGTTCAGCATGTTCGAAAATATTATAAGTATGTCTTTTAGGATGACTTAATCCCCCAAAGTTCCTGGGAGCAGGGCTGAAATTTATGAACTTTACCCAATGTTAACATATAGTATTGGTTATTGGGAAGTATACAGTACAGACGTTTCCACGGGAGATTTTTCCTGGTAGCGAGGGGGGGGGGGGTCGGGGGTTATGTGGGAGGATCTTTCCATGAAGGAAGGTTTCATGGGGGAAGGGACATTGCTATGAAGGGGACGCCGGAATTCCCAGCATCATTTAAAAAAAAGATCAGAGATTAAATATAAAAAAACAAGTTTTTCAACTACAACAGCAGCAACATCAAAACTTTAAAAGAACAGAAAATATTACATATATGACTGGGTTCACCCCCTAGTCAATACCTCACTCTTTAAGCCAGAGATTTTTTAGTACTTTCATAAGAGCTATTTATTCTAATTAACGGCCTTTATGATTAAGCGGTCAGTTTTAAAGAATTGGAACAAAATTCGAACTTTCGCTTAAAGAGCAAGGTATTGACTAGGGGGCGAACCCCCTAATATACGTATTATTAATATATGAATATAGAAGTTCGTTACGTAAATTAATTCGAAAGTTACGTATATTTATTACTAATAAAAACGTTCGTAAATTAATTGAAACAAGTTTCGAGACAGCCATTTAACCAAATAAAAGTAAATTAATATGAAAATTTTGTTTTAATTATTCTTGTACTGTGAGCCAAGGTCAAAACATGCATTTATTCAAAAACGTTCAAAAATTAAATAAAAAAAATAAGTTTTTTTAACTGAAAGTAAGGAGCGACGTTAAAACTTAAAACCAACAGAAATTATCCCGTATATGAAAATGGCTGTCCCCTACTCAACGCCTTGCTTTTTACGCTAAAGTTTGACTCTTTCTCACAACTCTTTTACTTTTAGACAATAAAAAACTTTAGTGTAAAGAGCAAGGCGTTGAGGAGGGGACAGCCCCTTTCATATACAGAATAATTTCTGTTTGTTTTAAGTTTTAATGTCGCTCCTTACTTTCAGTTAAAAAAACTTGTTTTTTTTATTTAATAAAACAAAAGACCCATGGAAATACAAAATTTCGGGTATTCCGTTTGTACGGCAAACATATCCGAAACATGGTAGGAGAAGTGTCAGCCCCCTTCTACTTCATCAACAAGAATTTGTCTTCATCGGGCCAGAAGGAGACTATTTGGATTGAGAAATCTTGATGCGGAAAAAGACCTAAGTATATATTTTTTTAGCAGTTTAATGAAAGGAGGAATGACACATTGCAACTAAGAGTAATATTTATTGGCTCGTAATAAAACGAGGCTTTGGTTGTTTTGTTTGTTGGTAAAAATCTAATCGCCCATGGCGTCAATTCACGAAAATGCAGAGGGAATATTATGTGTTTTTCAAAATCCAAGCAGAGTGTAATTTTTTTTGTCCATTTTTCAATCAAAATATCAGGGAAGGTTTTCTTAATTAAAATACTAGAAACGTATTTTTCAAATTCTTCCGGGGAGGGGGACTATAGGAGGTAAATTTATGGAGCACCACACCTTAAAAATTGGTACCAACAGTTGGGGTAGTTAAAGTAAGAGCCGATTTCGTAGATGTTGCATGATTAAGGAAAAAAAAAATTCAAGCCACTAAAATGGCTGTGGAGGGATTAACCTTTTAAAGTCTCCTTATCTACGCCTACGATTTGACAAAATGGTATTTCTCTGCACAGCGAAAGGATTGATTAGAAAAAAATTGAAGTTTTGTAGGTTCAAAACGCAAAGGGCATGTTTTACGGATGGCAAAGAACAAGTTTTAGTCAGACCATTATAGTTCTTGCGAAACATACCCAAAAGCAATAAATTTAACCAGTGTCCATATAAACCTTCCAACAAACAGTTTTGTCTGCAAAATTTTTCCATATCAGATCCTGTTTTTTACTATTACAGAATACTAACGAGTTATGTGATTAAATACTGTGATAGCTGCACCTAAAACAACTAAAATTAAGTCCCGAAACAGGTATCATGGAAGACGTTTTTTGCTGAATTAATTAAGAGACAAAATAATTCTTACAGAAGCAAAGAACAAAGTTGAAACTTAAAATGAACAGAAATTGCTGCTTTGCAGATTGCCCAAGATATATCAACCAAATTAGCTCAAGGAAACTGACTCGTAATATTTTCCAATATCTATAGAATTTTAAAAATTAGCACTTTATAAAAAAAAAACAGAACTGACCCCAAAATTTGGATGTTCTCTTAGGAGTAGAAAACTGTATAAGTAGGACAGCCATAAGAAATTAAACATGTCACGAGTTATAAAAATTAAACCTGGGTAGGCACCAACCAATATCACGAGTTGGTTTACGCGTATTTGTGCTAGTTTGGTATACTTATCCTGCTTGATCCCAGAAGCAATGATCTTTGTTTGTTATTAAATAAAAAAACAAGCTTTTTAAACTGAGGGTAAGGAGCCACATTAAAATTTAAAACGAACAGAAATTATTCTGTACATGAAAGGGGCTGTCCCCTCCTCAACGCTTCCCTCTTTACACTAAAGTTTTTTATTGTTTTAAAAAATAAAGCTGTGAGACAGAGTCAAACTTTAGCGTAAAGAGCGAGGCGTTGAGGAGGGGACAGTCCCTTGCAAATACGGAATAATTTATGTTCTTTTTAAGTTTTAATGTCACTCCTTACTTTCAGTTTAAAAAACTTACTTTTTTTTAATATTTAATTTCTGATCATTATTTAGTTAATGCAGCTTTTATTTTAGCTCACCGTCATTGAATAAGTAAACAAAATTTGCATAAAAATTTTACTCTTTTTTTGCTAAATGGCTGTCTCTAAATTTGGTTTTGACGTAATTTACAAATTAGCTTACGAAACGAACTTCTATATTCGTATATTTTTCTTCTGGTAAAAAATACGTTGCAGATATAGTTGCAGATTTTTGCAGATATGAGCTTGAAACCTATGTAATAGGGTTTTCTGATACGCTGAATCTGACGGTGTGATTTTCATTAAAATTCTTTCACTTGTAGGGAATGTCTCCTCCCTTTTTAAAAAATCAGGTAAATTTTCTCAGGCTCGTAGCCTTTGATGAGTAATACTACACTTAATAAAATTTATATATTTAGAATCAGTATTATAAGCCCATTCTTTTGATACATTTATTGACATCAAAATTCAGTTTTTAAAAGTTTCGATTACTATTGAGCCGTATCGCTTGTTTTTTTATTGTTTTTTTTATTACGTATATATTATGACGTATATGAGCAGGTTCTTCCCTTAGTCAATACCACGCTCTTTACGTTAAGAGTTAAAAAAAATTTTATTCACAAACCCCTGAATCACAAAGGCCGTTTAATTAGAATAGATAGCTCTTTTGAAAGCACTAAAAAATACTGTAGCGTAAAGAGTGAGGTATTGACTTGGGGGAGAACACCCTCATATACGTAATAATATCTGTTCGTTTTAAGTTCTAATGTTACTTCTTACTTTCAGTTGAAAAAACTTGTTTTTTTTAATTTAATTTCTGATCGCTTTTTAAATAATGCTTGAAAATCCGGCGCCCCCTTCATAGAAATGTCCCTTAACCCAAAGAAACATCCTCCACTGAAAGACTCTCCCGAGTAACCTCCTCCTCCAGTCAATACCACGCTCTTTACGTTAAAAGTTAAAAAAAATTTAATTCACAAACTCCTGAATAACAAAGGCCGTTTAATTACAGTAGATAGCTCTTTTGAAAGCACTAAAAAAAACTGTAGCGTAAAGAGCGAGGTATTGACTTGGGGGAGAACCCCTTCATATACGTTATAATTTCTGTTCGCTTTAAGTTCTAATGTTTCTTCTTATTTTCAGTTGAAAAAAACTTGTTTTTTTTTAATTTAATTTCTGATCGTTTTTCAAATAATGCTTGGAAATCCGGCGCCCCCTTCATAGAAATGTCCCTTACCCCAAAGAAACATCCTCCACGGAAAGATTCCCCCAAGTAACTCCCTCCTCCAGCCCCACCCTCTTAGAAAAAAATCCTTCCTGAAAATGTCTGTATACTTCCCAATAACCAATAAATAATGCTGGCAAGTCTGGCACCCCCTTCATGGCTATATTCCTTCCCCCATGAAATCTTCCTTCATGGACAAATCCTCCAACATAACCCCCGACCCCCCCCCACTACCAGAAAAAAAACCTCCTGAAAACTTCTGTATACTTCCCAATAACCAATACTATATGTTAACATTGGGTAAAGTTCATAACTTTCAGCCCTCCCCCCGGGAACTTCGGGGGATTAAGTCATCCTAAAAGACATATTTATCATATTTTCGACCATGCTGAACAAAATGGCTATCTCAAAATATTGATCGGGTGTTTTTGGGAAAAAAATGAGCGTGGGAGGGGGCCTAGTTGCCCTTCAATTTTTTTGTCACCTAAAAAGGGGAGTAAAACGTTTAACTTTAGTTCCATTCAGCCCTATCACGATATTCTAGCACCACTGTGGTAATACAATCACCTCTGGAAAAAAAAACAAATAAACACGCATCCGTGATCATTCTTCTGGCAAAAAATGCAAAATTCCACATTTTCGTAGATAGGAGCTTGAAACCTCTTCAGTAGGATTCTCTGATACGCTGAATATGGTGGTGTGATTTGAATTAAGGTTCTACAACTTTTAGGGGGTCTTTCGCCCTTTTTTTGAAAATCAGCCAAATTTTCTCAGGCGCGTAACTTTTGATGCGTAGCACTAAACTTGATGAAAGTTATATATTTGAAATCAGCATTGAAATTTGATTCTTTTGATGTATCTATTCGTATCAGAAACCAGTTTTCTAGAGTTTCGGTTACCATTCAGCCGGGTCGCTCCTTACTTACAGTTCGTTACCACGAACTGTTTGATCAGTTTCAACATCTCTCTTTCCTTCCATAGAAAATATTGTCTTCTTAATTACTTCTTTGCTCGTTTTTAGTTTTCCTTAAATATCATACTTTTCAGCCATTTCAGTCCAGATATGGTACCAAATAATGACATGTGGTGGCATGCAAACAAATTATTAGGACGAAGATGCAAGAGTTTTTCATTCAAATATCAAATATCTGTCCTTGACCTTGTGGTCGCATACTAGCCTTAACAGCCAAAAATGAAAAAAAAAGTCAAACCCAACTATCTATATAATGCTAAGATTTATAGCAAAATATTGTTTTGTTTTACTTACGGTTAACTACCACACTCTGTCTGTCAGTTTTTTTGATCAAACAGTTCGTGGTAACGAACTGTAAGTAAGGAGCGACCCGGCTCAGTGGTAACCGAAACTCTAGAAAACGGGTTTTGGATTCCAATAGATACATCAAAAGAATTAGATTTTAATGCTGATTTTAAATATATAAGTTTCATCAAGTTTAGTCCTACCTATCAAAAGTTACACGCCTGGGAAAATTTGACTGATTTTCAAAAAAAGGGGGAAAGACCCCCTAAAAATCATAGAACCTAAATGAAAATCGCACCATCATATTCAGCGTGTCAGAGAACCCTACTGTAGAGGTTTCAAGCTCATATCAACAAAAATGTGGAATTTTGCATTTTTTGCCACAAGAAAGATCACGGATGCGTGTTTATTTTTTTATTTTTTTTCCCCAGGGGTGATCGTATCGACCCAGTGGCCCTAGAATATCGTGGGAGGGCTCATTGGAACGGAAACTAAAAGTTCTAGTGCCCTTTTTAAGTGACCCAAAAAAGGAGGGCAACCAGGCCCCCTCCCACGCTAATTTTTTTCTCAAAGTCACCCGATCAAAATTTTGAGATAGTTATTTTGTTCAGCATGGTCGAAATTATGATAACTATGTCCTTTAGGATGACTTTATTCCCCGAAGTCCCTGGGAGGGGGGCTGAAAGTTATGAACTTTACCCAATGTTAACATATAGTATTGGTTATTGGTAAATATACAGACGTTTTCAGGGGGGAATTTTTCTGGTATTAGGGGGGCCGGGGGGTCGGGGGTTATGTGGGAGGATCTTTACATGGAGGAAGTTTTCACGGGGGAAGGGACATTGCTTTGAAGGGGGCGTCGGGTTTCCCAGCATTATTTAAAAAAGGATCAGAATGAAATTTAAAAAAACAAGTTTTTCAACTGAAAGTAAGGAGCAACATCAAAACTTAAAACGAACAGAAAATATTACGTATATGATTGGGTTAAACCCCTAGTCAATGCCTCACTCTTTAAGCCAAAGATTTTTTAATACTTTCATAAGAGCTATTTATTCTAAATAACGGCCTTTGTGATTAAGGGGTCATTTTTAAAGAAATGGAACAAAATTTGAACTTTAGCTTAAAAAGCGAGGTATTGACTAGGGGGCGAAACCCTTAATATACGTATAAAAAAATATATGAATATAGAAGTTCGTTACGTAAGTTAATTCGTAAGTTAAGTGTATTTATTACTAATAAAAACGTTCGTAAGTAAAATTAAACAAGTTTCGAGAAAGCCATTTAACCAAATAAAAGTAAAATTAATATGCAAATTTTGTTTTAATTATTCATGTACGGTGACCCAAAATCAAAACCTGCATTAATTCAAAACCGTTCAAAAATTAAATAAAAAAAACAAGTTTTTTTAAGTGAAACTACGGAACGACATTAAACTTAAAACGAACAGAAATTATTCCGTATATGAAAGGGGCTGTCCCCTCCTCAACGCCTCGCTCTTTACGCTAAAGTTTGACTTTCTCACACAAAGGTAAAAAGACGAATCAAAATTCATAAAGCTAAAATACAACACATACAATAGAAAATCAGCTACAACTAGGAAAACCAGTGAAATTTGACTAAAGAGTCAACCTTAAAAATAATACAAGGTTGTAAATTGTATACATTTGTATAACCAATGTATTCCAATTATTTCAAAAGCTAATAAGGTTGAGGTATTTCAAAACCAAGTAAAAGATTCATAAAGCACCATAAAAACTAAATTTTCAAATAGTTATAAAATTCTCAAAAGTCTCTCTAAATAACTCTCAAAATTCTTAATCCAGTATTTGTTACTTTTCTTTAGATGCCTTTTGAAGTTCATAAATGGGATGGCTTTTTATAGGTTTATTTTTTACTTTGTTACTTCTTTTCGTGGAACCCGAATCTATTCTAATCATATTTGCATTGCGGACGTCCGAAGTGAGTTCTTTCCAAATATTTAAATTATTTCCTTGCTTTCCACGTTTTGAATATTCCTAAATTTTTTGCTGTTCTGTGTTTTTCTCTTTTTGTGATGTTTAGCTAGATTGTTTTAAAACTTATTTATTTTATTTAACCTACCTTTCTTCAGAAAAATGTGAATTAGAGACAATTAAAAGGCTGAGTCAGAGACAGCAAGAATTAGAGACAGCGAGTAGATAGAAGGGTAGCCTACCTATAACACACGTTCCATTGACCAAAGTTTTCGGAAATGGACAATCACATTCAAAACCAATTTCACTTGCCATGGTTGTGCATACTTGTCCAGAAAGGCAATTATTGACTTCACATGAGGTAGGATCAATCTTCAGAACTAAACCGATACGAATAAAATTTTAACTTTTGACAAACAACCATCTAAATATAACAATACTTTTACATGTAAAATGTTGGCAACAGGGGTGTCATTATTAAGAAAGTTGACGATTTTATGTTCGCAAAATCATCTGCAGTTAGTTTAGTATCTTTCTATATAAATATGTATTGTTAAAACAGAAACTATATTTTGTGATTAATAAAAAGCTTCCTTTTTTTATATTTAACTTAATTTTCTTACTTTTGTAATAGCCTTGCAAATTTGATTATCAAAAAGTGCATGAAAATTAACGTTTGTATTTATTTTTGAACGTGAAATGAAAACGCCACGGCTTAAAATTCATATTTTGATATTTGAAAAATGAGAAAAAAGTCCAAATCCCTCCGAATTTAAGACTAAGTGAATAGAAAGAGCTAGAATGCCGTGCAGATGAAAAAAAAACAAGACTTGAAGTAAGCCTGTAATCCACATCTCGTAATGCTATTACTGGCATTCCATGCTCTAAGGCTTGGGAATCATTTGCCAACTTTAGGGATTTACCACAAGTCTCATGATATCCTGAGCGAAACATCATTTCGAATCATTAACGTAAGTTCAGAAGAAAACATTATTTCATGAGCAAAACATCATGTCGAATCATTAACATAGATTCAAACTATTGTTTAAACCAGCATTTTTTAGAAAAAAGCAGTAACTTCACAGCATAAAAAAAAAATTTCGATCGAGTATTTTAAAATTTATGAGCCTTGTTGCCATCTTATATAGTCCTATTTGCAGAAGTTTTACGTCATCTTTTTACTTTTTCCGTCATCTTGGTGGGCGGCGTCTTTTTTAAATAAATTTAAAATTTATGTAAAGCTACCACACATCAAACGTATTCCAAGTCTTTCTTTTTTACGATGGGACAAATATAAAAGCAAGTAATTTCGTAAATAATGTTGGGCTTTCTTTATTGTACTAAATAATTCATACGAAAGACAAGTTAAACAAATAGATGTATATACTGGAAAGAGATTTGTGTAGCTAATGTTACCTTTATCAGATATTTTCACAATGGAGAGAACTTCAATGCCAAGACCGGGCACTGTAACGCCAAGAACTGAATCTGCATATGATTGATTACTCAGAGTAAGATCCACTTTAGCAGTAACGGAACCACTGGCCTCTTTTTTACAGCTAACCAGCCTTGCAATGCTCCCCTCAAGTTTATCACCTTCGAGTTGCAAATCCTGATCCCGCAGTACAATGGAAAACTAGAAATATACATTGAAAAATACTTCTGGCTTAGAAACTGAAACGCAGTGAACCAATAGCTGGTTACCAACATGTCCGAGATCATAACCGAATAAGTACTGGTAGGCGGAGAAATACCGAATTTGTATCGAAATTATGTTCAGGTTCGTCAAAATCACGATAATAACTCAACACCCCGCCCTAAGACATCTTTGGGACCTTGTGTCTTTTTCATAAATATAACCTAGAAAATTTTTGAGGAGGGTTCCTTTGAACTCTGTCTAATCAAAAAAATTGAGTATGGTATGTCTAGACATGCATCAGTTTTATAACAGTGTATCAAGGTTTTACACAAAAAGCGGAACGCACAGAAATGCAGAGTTACGGAACACTACTATTAATTTATTTATCTTCTACCATATTGTTAGCTCATTTTTTCTGATCCTATAATCACTAAGCTGATGAAGTATCATACCTGTTTTTTTTTTTTTGCATTGACATCTTAGCTCTAAAACGGGCAATAATGCAGGAATTTGGACCAGTGCCAGTATTTGAGGAGGGGTATTGCTTCGAAAGAAAGGCCAAAAATAGAAAACATTATACGTAAATGCGATACTTTAAGGTAAAAAGGCCTAAGGCCATCCCTGTCGACGTGCCTATCGTCAATCATGATTACAAATCATTGATTACATGCCATGCCAATCACTAACATAATCTACCTGGCGGTACCCAAATACGCAATAAATAAGGTACATCCTCCCCAAATAAAAGAGGCACCTGAATACGGCTTGTGATACGTATCTCTTTTAGTAAAACAGCAAAGTGTGGAGCCAGCATGCATTTTTTACCCCGCTCTCCCATTGCATGCCTATCTTGAAAGAAAGAACGATTTTTGAAACTTAATCGAAAGTTACTTAGTAAATTCAAAACCAAATTGCGATAAACTTACACAGTAAAAATAAAGGTAGAAAGTCCTTCGAAATGTTTTTTGTCACTCTTAACGAGTGGCAAGATATTTTAATGCATTAACTACTTTCAATTATACCATTTAACCGTCTTAGAAATTCCTCAGGGAAAATCTTGGAAATTGAAAGGTTAAATTCTTTCCGTTTCTGTTTTTGAAAAATCAAACTGATGGATAAAAAAGCACGATGAATTTTGGCCTACAGGTCTAGCTGTTTTTCTTAATAAAATCCCTTTTTGGAACAAATCAAAGCTTGTTTTGTTGTAGTTCTTTTAATCAAAGATGGTTAGATATTCTTTGAAGATACTTTACAGGACATAAGAATAGGGTGAGCGTACAACCCGATCAATATATGAAAAACTATACCCTTCTCCACTGTTACTTACTACTGGTCTTCCCATTCAGGATTTGAAACTTACTAAGGATTTAATCTTTTCTGTCAGAGATAAAAATTCTAGTGAGCCTTGGACTGACAGAGACTCGGACCAATTGACACCACCAATCTCTAGCTTGTAGCGGCTTTGCGACAAAATATTTTGCTCTGTTGTCAAGATACATCCTTCAGGGGTATATATAAAGGGGAATTCACAACGACAGACAAATAAATCATCAGACAAGTCTTTAAAGCATCTAGCACCGTTTGTTAGGCAAACTGCAGCATTTTTCTTCTCAGAGCATGGATTTTCTTCACTAATGACTGGACCTGAAAACATTCATAGTAAATGATGTATTCTAATATTAGGGTTATTCAAATTCCGAATTGAAAACATCATTTAAAAATAATAAGAAGAACATAAAGAAAGAAAAACGAGCAAAAATGGGGTTTTTAAAGGCCAAATGAAAATACTGACAATACACAACAAAGCGAATATGTTGAGAGGACAAATGCCTCTCTTCTTCAGCGCAAAATAAAACAACATAATCGATGAGAGTGCCGAAGAAAAAACCAACAAAATAAAATACCGAAACTAAATTTGAATTTGAAAAAAAACAATGAAAAAAAAAACAAAAAATTAAAAGAGGAATAAAATTCAATAAAAGCCAAAAGTTGTAAGAATTAAAACCAAATACCTACAGGCAATAAAAGTCAGTCATTCACCAATATCCGTGATTTGCAATTGAAATTCCAAATTGAACTGCCATCGACAGATATTAGCGAATAACCGAGAAATAAAAGAGAAACATTCATTCACTCAAACCAAAACGAAGCAACAATTGAATGAGTTGGAGAGCTATGTCATCTAATTCCTGATTTTAATAATTGCATTCCTCGCAGACACTCTTTGAGACTTAAGGGGTTGTTGACGTGTCTGATTAAGTGATTGGGAAAGTGGTACAAGTTTTATATCTGGGACTATTAAAGTATCGGCTTCTCTTTTGAGAAAACCGAAATACGACTCATTTATTCTTATATCACCTGAATCTCTGTTCAAAGCTAGACCTAAATGTTGGAACAGGGATTCAGGTGATTTATGTAAGTTTTTTCACTCTAGTAAAGGAATTTAGATGCCTTCAAAAGAGATTTTTGGTAAAAGTTGACTTGACATCAATTTTAGTTTTACATAAAAAATATCTTACTCAAACATCCAAAAGGTGTATCAACTAAGTAGCTAGGACAACTGCATTCGAATGAACCAGCAGTATTAACGCATTCAGCTTCAGGAACTAAGCAGGCCAAGGTGTCACTACACTCGTCGATGTCAGTACAAATATTATTTACTTCCTTGAACCTATAGAAAGGAAAGAGTGAACTTCTGACATAAGCAAGCGTACATCAATTACTAAATTCTTACATAAATTAGATATAGCGTCATAGAACCCCTAATCTGTATCTTTAAATCCTATAAATTTTAAGTTGAGAAGCATAATTCAAAAGCTACATGAGTGGTTCATTTGCCAATAACCCTATAAATTGAAATTGATGGAAGTGACAAAGAATCGTTCGTTGATTCGGAATCGTTAATGGTAAGTGACACTCATTAAGTGACAGCAATCGTTAATGATTTTTGGTTTTAATCATGTTATATTATTCGTTAACTGAAAAATGTTCAGAATCGTTGGTTTATGTAAGCGACTATGGAGTATGAGCTTAACGACATTTAAGTATGGAGAGGTCAAATTATTTTCTAAGCCCAACTGCATAGTATTCAATGGCCAAAAAAAGAAGATCTTTCCTTGCGCAGTGTTAATCCACACTTTTAGAGATTTCCCTTGTGGGAATACAAAGTAAAGTGCCATTTATATATATTTCTACATAAAAATTTCAATGAGGCTTCATTAATTGGTTTAGATTTTGAGTGTCTTGTTCAAAACGAGAATGCTATAGATTTTTCATTATCCCAAATTCTGAATTCTCAGACTTTCAAAGTTTTTGAAATATATAACTATTGTCAAGATTCAAATGTGAATAATATATCATATACTTTTACGGATGAGATTTAGAAATTCGGATACGGCTGACCAAAATAAAAACACATATTCCATTTTCGTGCTTTGTATGCAGGTTGTAGGGTCTAAAAACTTACCTGTATACAAAATCTCTCTATTGTCGACAATAATATTTCATTTGGTCTATTAATTAAAATGTTTCTTCAAAACCTCATCTCTTTTTCTTTTTTTTTGCTTTTGAACGATAAGCTTGTCCATTACAAAACACAAAACCATCAAAAACAATGGTTTATTGTTGAACGAAACGTTCGTCATATACCTAGCAGGAAACTCCAAGTCTCTAAACGTTGAACCCTAAACAAAAAATATAATGGCTCAAGGTGTTAGAAATGACCATAGAAAATATTATAACTAAAAAGAAATGAACTCGAATCCTAATTTCTAACGCTATTAACGTTTTGAACCGAGATTAATAGCCCCCTTTCCCGAATCTGTTGCCAGATTTAAAAATGAATAAAAAAAGTCACATCCGAAACGTAGATTCCAGGTCAGCTTCCAGGTCTGTTAAATTCATAGTTGTGATTTAGTAGTTTCGGCAACTCAACTGCCAAAGCTTGAACTAAATTGGAGTTTTTTGGTCGAAAGGCTTAGCTCCTCATTATGGATTCTGCCTAAATGCTTAAGTTTCTTTTAAGACGCAGCTTTCCAATAACGCCCCATCAAGTTTTTACAGACCCATATAAACCATAGAATTAAATTCGTTTTATCATATTTATTCGATCAATCTTAGAATATAGTTATCTCACTTGGTATTTCTCACAAAGCGAAATTCAGAAAGGTACAGTCTTCACCTTATTCTTTCCGACTAAACATTTTGTTTCCTCTAAAACTTATTTCTTATGCTTTAATGCTTTTCAATCCTCTGTTTCAGATTAGTTTTAGTAAATGTAAAGTTTTTTATCTGTATAACTACAATTTTTCATAAATAAAAATTAGTTTTTCATTAGAAGTCGACAAAACTATAGTTTTAAATAGCAAAGATTAATTGTTCAGTGTTTTACAACTTACATTAATTCACAATAAATTCATATAACATTCTTGGCTAACTTTACTGATAATTCTATTGTATGACGAATACTAAATTCGAAGACAAAAACATAAAATAATTTTCTCATAGAAGCTGCTTTCATAATTATCTCGTAAGTATTAAATTTCCATTTTATAGAAAAAAAAGACTAGGATAGCAACGGAATAGAAAAAAACAACAAGATAAACTTGATAAAATGTTAACGTTGCGTTCAATAACTTTCTTTGAAAAACCTTATTGCTCATTTAAATCCTATAGAATTAGATTTAAATCCTTATACAAGACTAAAAAATAAAAATAAAATGAATATGGCTTGCAATTTCGTACCATAAAATGAATTTCGTACCACAAAATGAAGGACCTGCCTTAAAATGGAGTACCATTTCGGCTCGAAGTAGCGGAAAAGACAATTATTTTCCGTAAAGTTCTATTATAAATTGGAAGCACGTTAATAGACATTCCATCGGTCTAGGATAATCTTAAATAATTCACATTGTCGCTGTTTTACTAAATTTTACACTTACCCTGGGCTACAATTGCAGCTGGTCCCTTCAACCACATCAGGCGTACATATGGCAAACAGATCTCCGTCGCTTGAGCACGTATTTGAAGAATTGCATTGCAGAAGTAACTTCGATATTTCCAGTGAAGACAATATTAATCTTAGTTCAATCAATCGTGACAGGACAATAACATCACCCGTTTCATCTCCCCTCAACGTGGAAATCACAGAAGAAACATAATCAGTCACAGATTCTGATGCTTCTAAGTTCAACTGAAAGTTAACACCAATTCTTGGTGTTGAAGCAGAAGTATCTTCAAAGATTTCTGATAAGTAAATGAAAGCGCCTTTGAAATTTGCTTCAAACTGAAATAGAAAATGACAAAGCTAAAAAACTTGAAAAAGTTGGAGATGGCTTACTTTAATCATTGAAATTCGATGCTCTTCCTAAAAATTTTGCAAGAAGTTAATAAGACAATTGGGAGATGAAAGATAGCAATTATAAGCTGATATCATAATTCTTGCATTTTTAGCCTCTCGCGAAATACATGATTTGGAGGAATCTCTGATACAATGAACATAGCGAAGGTGATGAAGCGTCAAAGCAAAACTAATTTAGCTTTGATTAAAACTAATTTAGCTTTGATTAAAACTAAAAAATTAAAACTAATTTAGCTTTGATTAAAACTAAATAATTAAAACTAATTTAGCTTTGATTAAAACTAATTTAGCTTTGATTAAAACTAAATAATTAAAACTAAATTAGCTTTGATTAAAACTAATTTAGCTTTGATTAAAACTAAATAATTAAAACTAATTTAGCTTTGATTAAAACTAATTTAGCTTTGATTAAAACTAAATAATTAAAACTAATTTAGCTTTGATTAAAACTAAATAATTAAAACTAATTTAGCTTTGATTAAAACTAATTTAGCTTTGATTAAAACTAAATAATTAAAACTAATTTAGCTTTGATTAAAACTAATTTAGCTTTGATTAAAACTAATAAATTAAAACTAATTTAGCTTTGATTAAAACTAATTTAGCTTTGATTAAAACAAAATAATTAAAACTAATTTAGCTTTGATTAAAACTAATTTAGCTTTGATTAAAACTAAATAATTAAAACTAATTTAGCTTTGATTAAAACTAATTTAGCTTTGATTAAAACTAAATAATTAAAACTAATTTAGCTTTGATTAAAACTAATTTAGCTTTGATTAAAACTAAATAATTAAAACTAATTTAGCTTTGATTAAAACTAAATAATTAAAACTAAATTAGCTTTGATTAAAACTAATTTAGCTTTGATTAAAACTAAATAATTAAAACTAATTTAGCTTTGATTAAAACTAATTTAGCTTTGATTAAAACTAAATAATTAAAACTAAATTAGCTTTGATTAAAACTAATTTAGCTATGATTAAAACTAAATAATTAAAACTAATTTAGCTTTGATTAAAACTAATTTAGCTTTGATTAAAACTAAATAATTAAAACTAAATTAGCTTTGATTAAAACTAATTTAGCTTCGATTAAAACTAAATAATTAAAACTAATTTAGCTCTACAGTTCAACGATGTGATTTGTAAAAAAAAAAAAAATTGTAACCCATCTTTGCAAACCAATGGAAAAACGCAAAGAATTAGATATGACAAATCTCTTCAAAACTGCAGAAAATAAAAATTGATTTCTGGAAATGGAATGTTGCCTCCACAGTTGCTTTGCTTTTTCAACCTGAAGAGACAAGCGGTCCACAATTGTCCTTATAAGTAAAAATTTGTACTTTTGGCTAAATGTTTCACAGTTACGACAGTTTCACAGCTACTTAGTAGTGTCCCTTATCATTTTTTGTTATTAGGGGATTTCTTTTTTATCATTGAAAAAATATATAGAATTACCCCATAAGACTTATTGGAGTGGCCATCTTCAATTTTAGTTTCCTCAGTTAACCTAAACTTTAAAATCACATAAGTAAAAGTATCTTCAACTCAAAATTGAACGATATTTTATCAAAATTAAAAAATTCAGTTATTTTTACATTTTAATAAAACAAATATGGACTGAAAAATCCATAGACAATATTGATCGTTGCAGAACAATACTCGTGAAAAAACTAAGATGATATTTCCTTACGTATTTTTTTACCATGATGAGCTCGACCTTTAAGACGTCAATTCTAATTAACAGTTTTACCTTCTGGAACCCAACTAAGGAAACCGATCCTACGGAAAAAGGCACAAATTTGAATTTTGACAGAATCGTTCTAATGATATAAGCTCTCAGTGAAGATGGGGTCTTTCAATGTATGGAAAGTAAATGGTTGGCGAAAGACTAGGGGGGGGGGGGGTCTTAAAAGTGTATGACTAAATTTATGGAATATGTAACTCAGATCCTTCATTTGACGGAAATATTTAGAGTAACCATAAATAATACTTGCCAAGAGGGGGAGGGAAGAGGACCTGTTTATTTGGAAATGTCGTGAATTTACAATGATTGAATAATTTAATTTCTTTATCTACACAGTTGTGCTAAAGATAGGGGGTACTTCCCGAAATTTGACATATGCAGAGGAACAAATAACTCTTGAAAAATTGGAAATTATGAACCGAATTTTTTGCTTTCAGCTCTTCACTACTATCTTTCAAAAATTGTTTGTCAATTTAGAGTCAGTAGACGGAAGAGTCTTTTAATTACTTGGTGATGTGCTGTTACTCTTAGAGCTTTGATAGTTATTAATTGGTAGGCAATAGTTTTCCAGACACAGCATTGTTTCTTAAGACCAAGAATGGCCATTTATTGAAAATTTATCTCTTGAAATAATGGTTGTAAACCTTAAAATTGTTTGGAGGTTTTAAATACTGTACCTACCATACAAGACAGGACAACGATATAGTCCAGTATTAAACGATTTATGCTTACATATTGTTGACAAGGTTGATAAAGAACAAAAAATCGAGGCTTTAAGTTAGGTCGTCTCTTTTCTCTTCTGCATTTTTACCTTTTTATTTGAATTTTATCAAATAATGTACTGCTGGATATCCTAAATGGCATCATAGACATTTTATGTTTTAAACAACTTTTTACATTAATTGAATCGTAAACCGTAAACGGTTTTTAAAAACGGATTTTTAAAAAATGATTTTAATCGTAACGGTTTAAAACCCGCAAAACACTGGCTATAACCAATTGAAACAGTGAAATTTAGTTCATTCTTATGTTTTTTTTTCAAAGCGATTGAAAATTAGAGCCATTGGTATGGTTTGGTTAGGAACAATGGTGAGCAGTACCTCGAGAACACCTACAAATTCTATAGAAAAAACATGGTACTTATCTTTTATCTGTATCTGGTACTTATCTTATCTGTATCTCGGTATCTGTTATAACGACCCGACTCAAGAAGTGAAGTTAGGTTAATCCAAAGGAAATATACCAAAATGTAATAAAAATATAATACTTAAAAAAAAACTTGGTCTATATATTTGCACATTAGCGGGGGGGGGGAGGTAATGTATAGCGGGTCTGCATGCAAAATGTGTTTGGTACAATTATTCTACATTTTATTTAGTTGGAGTTGTTTTCTAACTTCACACTGTCTAAATACTTTACCTGAGCCATCCCCTAGTGTGCAAATATATAGCCTAAATTATATTTCCCATCTATTCTGTCACTTTTCTTTGTCTCGTCTCACGCTAAGCTGAAACAAACTAGCGAAAGAACCAGTTCTACATTATGTCAATGGATGAAGAACTAGAGTGGAGTCGCTTTTATAGCGACTCCAAAGAGGAAAGATAAATTTAGACAGAAGATGGCAAATCGACCAATCCCTAGCTTCCTCGTAGATTCCTTGTCCTTCCAGGATAAAATCCTAGCTACAACACTGATTAGCATCTACAAGTTCTCTACTTGAAAAAGTGAGAAATCAAACAAGTTTTACAGCTGATGGAGTTTGAATTTTATGTTCTGAGCCTAGGAAATTGGAAAATGAGACATAAAAATATGTAGTATACTATAAAAGTCAAAATCCTAAGGGAAAGCAAATAAAACCATAATTAGTAATTCTCCTCGCCCTCATCGTCTACCTTTTCGAGGTCACCATCTCCATCATATAAAAAAAAAATTATAAGAGCTAACCAATGAAAAAGTGGAACCTAATTAATTCATACGATTGGCTTCTGCAATGTTGTAAAAAAAAATTATACAGATACCGTTCAAAAACCCAAGGGTTCGGCAATAGCTTACCATAGGGTTCGGCTCAGATATCAAACAGTTCGTGGTAACGAAGTGTAAAGTAAAGAGCGACCCGGCTCAACAGTAACCGAAACTCTAAAAAATGGAATTTTGATACCAATAGATGCATAAAATAATTGGATTCTTATATGGATGTCAAATATGTGAGTTCCATCAAGTTTAGTCTTACCCATCAAAGGTTACGAGCCTGAAAACATTTGCATTATTTCAAAAAATAATTCTACTAAAAGTGATAAGATATTAATGAAGATCAAACTATCCGTTTCAGCGTATCAAAAAATCCTACTGTAGAGGTTTCTAGCTCCTATCTGCAAAAATCTGGAATTTTTTATTTTTTGCCAGATGAAAGATAGCGGATGCGTGATATTTGATTTCTTCCATGGAGTAATCGTATCGATCCAGTGGTCTTAGATTATCGCAAGAGGGCTCATTCGGAGGGAAATTCAAAGTTCTAGTGGCCTTTTTAAGTGACCAAAAAAATTGGAGGGCACCTAGGCCCCTCCCACGCTCATTTTTTCCCTAAGTCACCCGATAAATTTTTTAGATAGCCAGTTTGTTCAACATAGTCGAAAATCTAATAACTATGTCTTTGAGGATGACTTAATCCCCCACAATTCCCGGGGAATGGCTACAAGACATGAAGTTTGCCCATTGTTTACATATAGTATTGATTATTGGGAAGTATACAGACGTTTTCAGGAGAAATTTTTCTGGTCTGGGGGGGGGGGTCGGAAGACGAGGTTACGTGGGAGGAATTTTTCACGGAGAATTTTCCCACGGGGAAAGGGTGATTTCTATGAAGGGGGTGCTGGATTTACCAGCATTGTTTAAAATAAAGCAATATTAAAACTTAAACTGAACAGAAATTATTACGTATATGAGATGGTTCGCCCGCTAGTCAATAACTCGCTCTTTATACCAAATGTTTTTAGTTCTTTCAAAAGAGCTATCTATTCTAATTAAACGGCCTTTGTGGCTCAGGGATCATTCTTAAAGAATTGGAGAAAAATTCTAACTTTAGTGTAAAGAGCAAGATATTGACTAGGGGGTGAACTCCCTCATCAACGCAATAACTTCTGTTCGTTTTAATGTTGCTCCTTACTTTCAGTTCATAAAAGTTTTTTTTTTTATTCAATATGTATAAGAGATAATTGAATATTGTGCGCGTTTTCCCCCTCCTTCAAGAGCCCAGAGTATATTCGTAAAAAAAGTAAAATGATATTAATTTACGCAATTTTTTTTACCAAGACGAGCACGAACTTTAAGGCGTCAAGGTGTAAGGCGACCTTTAAATGTGACTCATTGTGACACTTTGTGACCCAAATAAGGAAACCTACAAAAAAAGTCACAACTTTAAATGAGTCTTTGAATGAGTGACTTTGAAAAGTCACTCTGGGTCAAGTTTGGATTTTTCGTCCTATGAGACGTAAATGGTCGGCAAACGATTAGGGTGGGGAGGGTTCTAAAAAGTGTATGACTAAACTTATGCAATATGTCGCTCAGATCGATATGAAAAGACAGTAGAATTATCCCTTAACCTCCCCTCATTCCTAGGAAATATTTAGACTAGCCATAAATAATACTTGGCAAGAGGGGGGTGGAGATGGGGTCCTGTTTATTTCGAAATGCCGTGAATATACAATGATTGAATAAGCTCATTTCTCTATCTACAAAATTTTTACAAGGATAGGGGGCACTTCCCAAAATTCGACATATGTCAGAGGAACAAATAATTCTTAAAAAATTGGGAATTATAAACTTAATTTATTTTGGCTTCGGCTCTTCACTACTATCTTTCAAAACTGGTTAATTAATTTATAGTCAGCAGACGGAAGATTCTTTTAATTACTTGGTGATCTACTGATACTCGTAGATATTTTATAGTTATTTATTGGCAGACAAGAGTTTTCCCGACACAGCATTGCTTCTTAAGACCAAGAATAGCCCATTATTGCATATTTATTGCCACCAACAGTGGTGGTAAGCCTCAAAATTTTTTAGGAGACTTTAAATACTGTACCTACCATACAAGACAGGATAACAAAATAGTTCAGTATTAAACGGTGTATGCTTACATATTTTTTGTACGATGACAAGGTTGATAAAGAACAAAGAATCGAGGCTTTAAGTTAGCTCGTCTCTTTTCTCTTCTGCATTTTTACCTTTTTATTTGAATCTTACTCAAATAGTGATCTGTTTGGGTATTCTAAAAGGCTTCATAAACATTTCATTTTTAAAGGTCCTTCCAGGATAAATTCTTAGCTACAACCCTTGTTAGTGCCTAGAGCAAAGCTTCTTCAAGAGCCCAGGTATTTATAGAATTTCAGTCACAATTTCTTACATTTTCTTTATTTTCTTGGTTTTTAGAATTATTCTATTGAAACATCCCAGGTCAGCTAAAACAAATGTGTACATATCTGATTAAGCTATAAAAAAAACATCAATAAAAGAAATGTCTTCTAAATTTATCTTTTTATGCAAAGACTAACAGCACGAAAGAAGATGTGGAATAAATAATTTAGAAATAGAATCATGTGTCATGTTTATATAAATTATTTCTTATTACTGTGAAATCCCACAGACTAAAAAAAAATCCTCAAATTATTCTTAAAACATTATTACTTTTGGCTATTAACAGGCCATCAGAGTAGTAATTCCAAGAATTAACCAGTTAAACCTAGGATGTTTCCAATCCAGGCATCTATGTATACGTAAATATACCTATGTATACCTATGTATACATAGGTATACCTACGTATACCTATGTATACGTAGGTATACGTAAATACTAACCATTTCAGATATTGCTGTCGACAGAGTAATATAGTCCTGTGAAGTTTTATTTTCGTATGAAGAGTTCCATCCATTTTCAAAGGCAAGGAATCCTCCATAAGGGCTATAATTCAGATCTGTAAAAATATTTTTGCATCAGTAAGTGATAACTCGAAAAATAATTATAATACGTAATAAAATCCAGTAAAGCACAAAAAATAGATTGCTTTTTTTTGGCGGGGGTGGGGCCTAAATAATTGGTTAATCGTCATTTCTAATAATATAGAGTTCCACTTCCTTGCTGTAATGTATTTCTTCATTATATGTGGGATTTATTCATTCATAATAATTATATGGCTAGAGCAAACCTTTGTTTTTGTCCTGTTTTTTTTCCTACGACTTCCTTTATCCCCTTTCCATTAAGTTTTAGCAGAAAGATAGGTATCTTTCGCCTTGTATAATAATTTTTCATGAAACTGTTGCTAATTTGTATTATTTGAAGAACAAAAAGGACCCAGAGCCCCTCCAACACCATACCAAACCTAAATTTATTCTTACCCATCCAAGTTTAAGAGCCTGAGAAAATTTGCCTTATTTTGGAAAAAAAGGAGAAACACCCCCTAAAAATCATATAATTTTAATGAAAATCACATCAGCAAAAACAACGTATCAGAGAACCTTTTTGTAGAGGTTTCAGGCTTCTAACTGCAAAAATGTGTAATTTTGTATTTTGCCAGAAGAAAGATCACGGATGCATGTTTATTTGAATTTTTTGTTTGTTTGTTTTTTTTCCCAGGGGTAATCGTATCGACCCTGTGCTCCTAAAATATCGTGAGAGGGCTCATTCAATCAGAAATAAAGTTTCTAGTGAATGTCTTAAGTGACCAAAAAGACTGGAGGGCAACTAGGCCCCCTCACCACCCCTCTTTTCCCCAAAATCGTCCGATTGAAACTTTGAGATAACCATTTTGCTCATCACAGTTGAAAGGCCCAATAACTCCGCCTTTGGATAAGACATTCCCCCTACAGCCCCAGGGGGAAGGTCTTTAAGCTGTAAAAATGGTCCTTTACTTACGCATAGTATTTGTTATTGGGAGCATGCATACATTTTAGGGTGGGAAGACGAATTTTCTGCTGGGGATTTTTCACGGGGGAACTTTTCATGGGGAAGGAAGTTTACAGGGTTGAACATGTCAAAGGAAATTATACACCGGGGGAATTAGCCAGAATTCATATACAAAATTCTTTTAAATTTCTTTCTTTCTCTTTTTCGTCTCAATTTTACGTCTGGAGTTGTTAAGGGCATTTGTCTGGGTAAATTTTCAACGGGATTGAATTGCCTAGAGGATATATAAGTGGGGAGTTTATTTTTCCATGGAGGTGGGGCCAGAATTCCTGGGGCTATTGAAAATATTGAGAAGTTAAATAAGAAACACAAGTTTTCCAACTGAAAGTAAGAAGCAACATTAGAACTTAAACCGAACAGAAAATATTACGTATATGAAGGGGGTTGCCTTTTCCTCATCACCTCACTCTTTGTGTTAAACTTTGAAACTTTGCGCTAAACTCCTTATTTTCAGTGGAAAAAAAAACTTGTTTTTTTTATTTAATTTCTGAAAGTTTTTTTAAATAGTCACAGGAAATCTGGCCCCACCTCGACGGAGAAATATCCTCCCCACGGATATATCCTCTAGAAATTTCAATCCCGGTTAAAATTCACCCAGGCAATGACCCTTAACAACTCCACACGTAAAATGAAGACAATAAAGAGAAAGTAAGAAACATAAAAATAATTTTGTATAGGAATGCTGGCAAAA
The DNA here is from genome assembly GCF_049724085.1 of Artemia sp. Qi Xiang Cuo. Lineage (NCBI taxonomy): Eukaryota > Metazoa > Arthropoda > Branchiopoda > Anostraca > Artemiidae > Artemia > Artemia sp. Qi Xiang Cuo. The sequence continues at coordinate 80,481,373 of NC_142797.1, read as the reverse complement.
GCAAAGAATTTTGAGATGACCATTTGTTGTCTTAGAAACTTCCAAAAGAGCTCATTCGATTGAAAATTTAAAGGGCTAGATTCTTTTTTAAGATTCAGAGTGACGGGAGGGTGGATACCTCTCCCCAACACCTCGTATTTTCCCGAAATGCATCTAATAGAAATTTTGAGATTACCATTTGTTGTCGCAGAAACTTCGAAAACAGCTCATTCGACTAGAAATTAAAAGGGCTAGTGCCCTTTTTAATAGTGCAAAGTGATTAGAGTTCAACTACAGCCCCCCCCCACACCAACCATTTCCCCAAACACATCCAATCAAAATTTTGAGATAGCCATTTTATCTAACGTAATTGAAAGGTCCAGAAATTATGTCTTTGAGGATGACAACCCCCCAAAACACTCAGGGTAAGGGTTGCAAGTTATGCCCTGGGGGTATATAAAGTTTATATAAAAAGGGCGATCGTATAAACTTTGGAAAGGGCTTATTGGATTGGTAATCAGAATTTCTAGTGTTCTTTTTAAGATTGAGAGTAATATAAGGGTGGATACCCCTCCCCCCCCATGTCTCGTATTTTTCCAAAAATTAACTGACAGAAATTTTGAGATGGCGATTTGTTGTCGTAGAAACTTCGAAAAAGGCTCATTCGATTGGAAGTTGAAAGGATTAGTACCTTTTTTATTAGTAAGAACTGATTGGAGGATAATAAGCCCCTCCCCTACGCCCATCAATTCCCAAAACACATCAAATCAAAATTTCGAGATAGACATTTTGTTTAGCGTAGTTGAAAGGTCTGGAAATTATGTCTTTGAAAACCCCCATACCTTCTCAAGACTAGAACATAATTTGCACCTTACTGAAAAAAAAAATGGCTGTGGATTGTCAGTTTAGTATTTTTTAATATTTTTATATTTTTTAAATATTTTTTTATTTGTTAAAGTTAAAGAAGTTATAACAGTTTTAACTTATTTTGTGGTTTAATGTCGCAGGATAAAAGGATTAGAATGGCTTTTCAGTCTTCAACGTGAAACTTCAACGTGCGAAACAGAAATTTTTGTTTAAAAAAATACAAGACAAGAAAATTTTGTTCTAAAATAAGATTAATAACTGATAATTATATATTAGAGCTATTTTAGCTATTAAGCTATTACATTAAAAAAAAATTATTTTTTGATGTGCTATATTATTGATATTTTGAGATAGCCATTTGTTCAAAAGCAGTCCAAAGATCACATAGCAAGGCTTTTGGGGTTAACGAAACCCCTCAGAGTCTGAGGGCCAGGGCTGCAAGTTATGCCCGGGGGTATACAAGCTTCCTATGGAAGGTGTGAATGTTTGAACTTTAGAGGAAGCTCATTTGATTCGAAACGTATAAATCTAGTTCCCTTTCAAGAGTCAAAATTTATGTAAGGCAACTTGCCTCCCCCTCCCTGCGAACCATCTTTCCCCGAACGTATCCAATCAAACGTGTGAGATAGTCATTTTGTTCACAAAAGACCAAAGAGCATATAAAAATGGCTTCTAGGTGGACACAACAATCCAGAGCCCAGGTAGAAGGGTTGTCAGTTATGCCCTTGGCACATAAGGTTCCTATGGTACAGATAATCGTTTAAACTTCGGATCGAATGGGGCTCATTCAATTGGAAGTTAGAAGATCTAATGCTCTTTTTAAGAGTCAAAAGTGAAAGAAGGAAAACCAGCCTTCCCCTACAATCCTACCATTCCCCAATACACATCCCATCAAAATTTCAAGAGACCTATTTTGTTCAGCATTATTGAAAGGTCCAATAACCATGTCTTTGAAGATGTCAACCTCCCCAGAGTCCTCAGGTTAAGGCCTGCGAGTTTGGCTAGTCGTCCATTGCTTACATACAGTACATGTCACTGAGGAAATGTATTCATGTTTGAACTTTATTTTCTAAAAAGACGAAAGGAAAACAGGCGAGACTTTCAGAGAATATTGAGGAGCGTACAGAGCTCCATTAAGCCAAAAATTATAGGAAATAAATTGAAATAATCTTTCAAGCGTAAAACAACCAAATATCACTTTCAATAAATAAATGAAACTCGAAAAGAACAGAAATCAAACATTTCGTGGTAACGAACTGTAAGTTAGGAGCGACCTTGCTCAATAGTAACCGAAACTCTAAAAAATGGAATTTTGATACCAATAGATGCAACAAAAGAATAATATTTTTATGCCGATTTCAAAAATATAAGCTTCATCAAGTTTAGTATTTCCCATCAAAAGTTACTCGCCTGAGAAAATTTGCCTTATTTTCGACAAAAAGAAGGAAACACCCCCTAAACGTCATAATACTTTATTGAAAATCATACCATCAGATTCAGCGTATCAGATAGCCCTATTATAGAAGTTTTAAGCTCCTATGTGCAAAAATGCGGAATTTTGTGTTTTTTTGCCTGAAGAAAGATCACGGTCGCGTGCTTATTTGTTGTTGTTTTTTCCAGGGGTGATCGTAACAACCAAGTGGTCCTAGAATATCGTGGGAATGCTCATTCGAACGGAAATTAAAAGCTATAGTGCCCTTTTTAAGTGACTAAGTAAATGGAGGGTAACTAGGCCCCTCCCATGCTCATTTTTTCTTAAAGTCACCCGATCATAGTTTTGATATAGCGATTTTATTCAGCATGGTCAAAAAATACAATAATTATGTCTTTGAGGATGACTTAATCCCCCACAGTCCCCGGGGAAGGTCTATAAATCATGAACTTTGCCCAATATTTACATACAGTATTGGAAAGTATACAGAAGTTTTCAGGGGGGATTTTTTCTGGTAGTTGGGGGGGGGGGGTTCGGGGATTACGTGGGAGGATATTTCGACGGAGGAAGTTTTCATGGGGGAGGAACATTCCTAGGAAGTGGGTGCCAGACTTCCCAGCATTATTTAAAAAAACGATCAGAAATTTAATAAAAACAAAACAACTTTTCCAACTGAAAGTCAGGAGCAACATCAAAACTAAAAACGAACAAAATTTGTTACGTATTTCATTGGATTCACCCCCTAGTCATTACCTCACTCTTTACGCTAAAGTTTTTTTGTGCTTTAATCGAGCTATTTATTTTAATTAACAGTTTTTGTGATTTAGAGGCCATTCTTAAAGAATTGAAACAAAATATGAGCTTTAGCGAAAAGAGCGAGGTACTGACTAGGAGGTGAACCCCCTAATATGCGTAATAAAAATATACGAATATAAAAGTTCATTACATAATATAATTCGGAAGTTAAGTCAGATAAAAATTTCGGGAAAGCCATTTAGTCAAAAAAAGTAAAATTAATATGCAAATTTCGTTTTAATTATTCATGTACGGTGAGCCAAAATCAAAGGTGCATGAATTAAAATACATTCAGAAACTATATAAGAATACTAGTTTTTTTAACTGATAGTAAGGAGCGACATTAAAACTTAAAACGAAAAGAAATTTTTCTGTATATGAAAGGGGCTGTCCCCTCCTCAATGCCTTGCTCTTTACGCTAAAGTTTGACTCTGTCTCCCAACTTTATTTTTTAAACAATAAAAAACTTCAGCGTAAAGAGCGAAGCGTTGAAGAGGGGACAGCCCCTTTAGTAGTATGTGCCTTTCCATAATGCGTGCCGCTATACCCCTTTAGTAGGGAGTACGTAGTCCCTGAGTCCCAAGTTCAAGGTCACGGGGGAAAACCCAGAAATGATTTTGTCAACAGAGACCTTGGGAAAAACCCTAGTTACATAACATGTTTGTGAACAATTTTGGGAAAGCCTAATTAGTTTCGCAACAGGGGAAATATTTTTCCCCAACCTTTGGGAAAAATATACCTTCAATATGGGGCCACCACTGAAGTACTATGTAACATGGAGAAAACCCAATTACTTAACTCGCTTGCTGGTTTTGGGAAAATCCAATTCACTTGGGCAATAGGTATTGTGATTGGTTAATTTTTTCTTGGTATGAAACCGGGACTATGGGAGAAACCCATGACATTCTGAAATGTACATATAAGGTAAGAAATCAATAATAATATTATCATTAGTTTAACAATACTCGACTGGTGCAGAATAGTTAAGTGAATAAATTATGTCTGAGAAAAGAAATTTGGACTATAGTGATTCTATGGAATGGGTAAGTTTTCTTTTTTTATTATTCTTAGTGAATATAAGTGGAAGAGAGATAGTCTTATTAAAATATATATTTATAAATTTCCTAGCTATTGAATTATCAAGTAAATATCTAGTGGGGCTATATAATTTATAAACAAATATATATATGTACTTCTTACCATTTTCGTAATAAAATATTCCAAGTATATATTAGAATGAACATCAAATCCCATTTCATGTTTCACTTTTAAGCAACATTTCTTCAATAAAATTCCATTATAACACTGTAACACTGTAATAATACTAAACGCTGTATTTTGAGAAATTTAGCGGTTTGCAACATCAAATCGAATGTAATACGTTTCGAATGCTATTTCGTTCAAAGATTTACTTTCACTTGAGATGAAAAATAATATGGCGTATATTACACTATTGAAAAGAAATGATATATTTTTTTTAAGACGAGGGGAGGGAAGGATTGAAAAGAAATAGTCAAGTATTTTTTTTAAGAAAAGTAGTTATTTTTTTATTGAGTTTAATATTAGAAATAGAATTATAGTCATTTGAGTTAAAACTTAAGGCATATCAATGAGATTTTTTTTGAAGCAGTATGAAAATACTAGTTCTCGTTATTTGAGGTCAAATTTATACCACGTCAAAAATTTTTCTTTCTGAAGAGCCCTGTTCGTTCTGTTTGAAGACTTTTTTTATAGACCAATGTAAATTCATTAAGAACCACCGAGGTCAATAAAACATAGAAAATTAATCGTATATTATTGACAGAGAAGAAAAAGTGAGTGATTTTCGCACTAGGGAAGGGAAGGGGAATTCAGAAGATTTTTTGGTCTAAAACACCTTCAGGGTTTCTCTTTTTTTTAATTTCATTTAAATTACATGGAGCCAAACTCTAAATCAGAACCAGTTGCCCCCAAAAATGTAAAATAAGTGAGGAAAAGTAGTTGAGACTCATTAGATTCCACAAGACCCATAGAGGGGGGGGCATACTATTGGAACTACTAGTCCCTAAAGACTTTATTACGCATACCTGAGTCTTGTGCAACACTATAGTAGTGGGGGGGGACATTTTTTTAACTTCCTTTAAATAACATGGAGCCAAACTCTAAATCAGAACCATGCAGATTTAAAATGAGGGGGGCATACTATTGGAACTACTAGTCCCTAAAGACTTTATTACGCATACCTGAGTCTTGTGCAACACTATAGTAGGGGGGATGGGGGGGACTTTTTTTAACTTCCTTTAAATAACATGGAGCCAAACTCTAAATCAGAACCATGCAGATTTAAAATGGGGAGGGGGCATACTATTGGAACTACTAGTCCCTAAAGACTTTATTAAGCATACCTGAGTCTTGTGCAACACTATAGTAGGAGGGAGGGGAGACTTTTTTTTAACTTCATTTAAATAACATGGAGCCAAACTCTAAATCAGAACCATGCAGATTTAAAATGGACTTCTTTATTTCGAAGAGAAAAGAAAAATATTTTTTTTAGCTTTGTGTTTTACTCTGCTATAATAACTCAGCCTCATGCCCCCCCAAAAAAATGTAAAATAAGGAAAAGTAGTGAGGGCCCACTGGATTCCACGTTACCAATAGGGGGGGAGGCATACTATTGGAGCTACTACCCCCTAAAGACTTATTACGCATACCAGGATCTCATGCAGTATTAAAGTATATTTGTTTGTTATGTAATGGTAAAGAGCATCTATTTATTACCTCATAGGAACTGTTTCTTTACTTATGCAAATATTTTCTTTAAGATTTCTTTATCCTCTCTCTTTCTCTCTCTTTCTTGTGTATGTTTGAACACAAGCCTCTGGAAATTAAAACTGAGACTGTTTTTTTCTCAGGATTGAAAAGACTATATATATTTGTAGCAAATAATTTGATTTTGCTATATTTTTTTTCTAGACCGATGCCAAAAAGAGGCCATCAAAAAGACCAAAAAATAAGAATTTTTGAATTGAAAGAGGTTCCACAAGCAGTCAATCGGAGGGAAAATGAAGAAGAGAATCAGTCGCCAGGACATGTTGATCTTTCCGTTATGGATAGTTTATTGAACCTAATTGAGACAATCCCTAGTCCTAGAATAGCAGAAGAACTCCCGATAACGAACGTGGACTCTCCACAAGCTATGATCAGCTCTTCTATCAAAAACGTAAGAGAAATTTAATTTATCCTCTCTCTCTCTCTCTATCTCTCTCCCTCTTTCATGTGTGTGTTTGAACACAAGCCTCTTATTATCCATTTGTTTTTTAAATAGATTTAGTAAAAAATGCATAAAAAACAATATAATAATAGGGGAATGTAATAAATATATGTTTGTGTATGATAAGACCCCCCCCCCCCATCCTTGTACAAAAAAAAACTAGAACTACAAGAAACAATTGTTTGTTAGCATTCCATGACTTAGAAATTAAAAATGAGACTGTTTTTTTTCTCAGGATTAAAAAGACATTATATATTTGTAGCAAATAATTTGATTTTGCTATTATATTCTAGACTGATGCTGTAAAGAGGCAACCAAAAAGACAAAAAAATAAGAATTGTTGAATTGAAAGAGGTTCTACGTGCAGTCAATCGGAGGGAAAATGAAGAAGAGAATCAGTCACCAGGACATATTGATCCTTCTGTTATGAATAGTTTATTGAGGGTGATTGAGACCATCCCTAGTCCTAGGACATCTATGTCACACGAAATAAATTCAGTGGAAGACAAAGATGAAAGTCAGTCTCCCGGTCATGTTGATTGTACAGTTATGGACATACTTTTGATTATAGTGAAGACCATCCCTAGTCTTCGGATGACACAAGATCTCCTGACAACAAACATGGACTCTCCACAAGCTATGATCAGCTCTTCTAACGAAAACGTAAGAAAATTAAATTTATCATCTCTCTCTCTTTCATGTGTATGTTTGAACATAAGCCTCTTATTATACTTTTGTTGCTTAAATAGGATTAGTACAAATTGTATCTAAAAAAGGGGGGAGGGAATGTACGTGTGTGTGTGCATGATAAGCCCAACATCCCCCCCCCACCCCCCAACAACTCTGTAAAAAACAAAAAACAACAATCGATTCAGAGAAAGAATTAATTTTATCCTCTCTCTCTCAATTACAATTGTATAGTGTGTGTGTGTGCGTGCGTGTATGTCTGTATGTGTGTATTTGAAGAGACATCTAGTCAAAGGGAAAAAACTAAATTCATTTCTTTTAGTTTCAGGGGAATGTGACAAAATGGACTACCTTCAATGGTTCAGAACTAGAAAGGATTCAAGAGATATATCCTATTTCGCAGGACCAATTATCACAAGATGATATTAGTAAAGCTATGTCACATAATATTGCCCCTGATTTTCAGTTTACTATGGAAGAGTTTAACAAGCATGTGGAAATTTCTGAGTGATGTTTCCGGGGGCAATGTTGATGCTATTAATGATTTGATCCCTGTGCAAAACGGTGCAGGGTTTGAAAACACTTTCACGTCCCCAGAACGTGTATTACGTGAATTTAGTCTGTTAGAATCTGCTCTAAGTCAAATTGAAACACACATTGTAGTGTTTAATCCCCCCGAGGAGAGCTTAACTGACGGAGGTATTATTTTAATCGACCCTGTTGAAACTCTCCATATATACATCGACAAAATTCGAGCACTTATTTAGACTCAGATCCAGAACTGGGGTGGAAGAGATGGTATTAAAGCTTCAATTAGTCAAAAAAGTATATTTGCAAAAAGGAAAGTCATGTGATATTTTTCATTTTTATTTTTCAACCGGGAATCAGACATTTTACCCTGGCTTAAATAATTTTGAAGATAATTTATTCAATTGGGTCAATAAATTAATATCCACTTTGTATACATTTAATCAAAAGGGTAGAGGGTCCATTATTTTATTCATAGAGCATCTGGAGCTTAAACTTAGTAAATTGAAACAAATAATTACTTTAAGAGGGATGGGTGGAAACCGACGAATAAAACGTCATCCAGATTTGTCGGTTACAAGGGGAGTTCAGGGTTTAAGATTTGATGCAGGTTTGAGATTTTTTAAATATGCATTTTTAGCTGCTGCACATAGACCTCTTGCAGCGGAAGCTAGCTTGAAAAAACTGGACGAATTTGGACAAAAGGGTGGAGAAAATTTCCCAAAAGTAAATTTTGATTGGTGGGAGGGCAAGTATCCGGTGTACTTAAAAGAAATACCAATATTTGTAAAAGAAAAAAAAAATCATGGGTTGTGACTAGTGGCTCTTCAACATGATACAGAATTTGTGGATAGGGAGAAAAAACAAATAAAAAAAGAGTTTTGTACTTAGTTACGACACCACCAGTAGATAATATAAAAAAATTGGTTTGGGTCATATATGAGCCTGCCAAAGATATAAATTCATATGGTCATTTTTTCCCCATTACTGCAGTTAGTAGATTGTTATCTCAGGGTGTTCACAAAGGGGAGCGTCACTACTGTCCCATGTGCCTTTCCCCATTTCGAACTGAGAGAACATTCCATGATCATATGAAATATTGCAAAATTAACGGGAATCAAAGAGTAGAAATGCCGGTAGGAGACAAAGCCATTTTACAATTTAAAAACTTTCAAAATTCCCTATTAGATTGGCTTTGGATTGTGAAGCAAGACTGCTGGATGTATCTGACTCATCAAAGCCAAATATAGTCAAAGAACATAAACTTGTAGCTGTGTCGTATGCACATACTCAGCGAGACACCAACAACTACAAAATCAAACTGGTAGAGTTTTTGAGATTATGGGAGAGGAGGGAAACATGGAAAGAGCAATTGTAGCACTAATCAAAACGGCGAATAAGCCTATATCAATATTGCGTCTTACCAACTATCCCATGTCACTAACAGATGAGGAAGAATGTGCTCTAGATATAGGATCAATTTGTTGGGTTTGTAGGGGTGCTCTTGCCGAAAACGATAAAGTATGAGATCACAACATCTTAGTGATGCCAATTTCACAGGGAGAAGTAACTTTGGGGGATGGACTCATAGTAATTGTAATTTAAAAACTATACAACACCTCTTTCGTTCGGTTTCTATGCACAATTCCAACTACGATCTGAAGTTTGTGCTACCAGCAGTGGCACAACTTAAAAGAAATGGGGTTATAGATGATGCATGGTGGAACACAGCTTTTCCTGCAAAATCATACCTAAGTCATCGGAAAAATTGCTTGTTTTGGAATTTATGTGGAAATATGTTGAAGACGGCGTTGAGTACACGAATAAAATTCGCTTTTTAGACTCCTTCAGCTTTTTCCCAAAACCTTTGAGTGAATTGAGTCAAGTACAGAAATACGATTACGGTAGCATCACTTTCCCCCATCTCAAACAAACATTTTCAAATGCTTTATATGATTTTTTAACGGTCAAAGGAGTTTACGCTTGTGATAATTTCAACTCGATGTCGAGATTTGCCGAGGAGAAAATTCCCTCAATTGAATCGTTTTATGACAGTCTGCACGATCATAGGAGCACCCCTGATGAATACAACTTTGCCACTAAGGTGTGGGCAGAGGAAGGGTGTAAAAATGGATTTGACTACTGCAAATTGTATTTGTCAAGTGATGTGCAAACTCTGTTGCATATTCTATGTAAAAATACGGACCAAATTCATAAGGAATTTAATCTTGATCTAGGTTATTATTTTTCCAGTCCACATATGGTAATGGATCTCTTCCTTAAAATTAGTCGGGAAAAAATTGGACTCATTACCGACATTGATCAACACTTGTTTATCGAGAGATCAATGAGGGGTGGCTACGTTTTTCATGGGAATCATATCTTGGAAACTGATCCAACTGGAGAGAAGATGGGAGAAAAGTCGGAACCAGTTTTCCTTGATACGAGCTCCCTATACCCCTCGGCTATGTCTCATTATGCTCCACCTTGAAGTGACTATAAGTGCCTCAATGACCCTTTTACCTCTAATTTTTCCAAAATTGCCAGCGTTGAGGAGCATGGGCCGGTTGGATATTTTTTTGTAATTGATGGGGAGATACCAGTGGAGCTTCATGATACGGTAAAAGATTTTGTTTTTCTATGCATTAATAGATCTGTGTCTAGGGACTCTTTGAGTTCTCGCAATATATCTTTGGTGGAGGAGGAGAGAATGCATTGGTCACCTTCAAAACAAAAACTTATTGCCGATCTCCTGCCGAAAAAAAATATTGTAGTACATCACGTGGCATTGAAATGGATGTGCAACAATGGTTTCAAAGCCACAACGATCCACAGAACCGTCCAATTCAGTCAAAAACCTTATTTGAAAACGTTTGTTGACACTTTTGTCAAGAAACGTTCCGAAGCGAAAAACAAATGTCAAAAAGAAGATACATGAAATCATTTTAATTCCGCCTTTGGGTTAGATGTGCGAAAGTGTTCGCAATAGGAGTCGTTATAACGTTGTAGCCGATCCCGACCAATGTGCTCGAATTATTGCCGATCCCAATTACACTTCCTATACAATCATTGCTCCATACATGGTACTATTAAATAGAAAAAAAAGAAACATAGTATTGAATAAAAATACTGCAGAAGGCAGTGCCATCTTCGAAATTTCAAAAAAGCTCATGTTGGAATTCTACTACAATGTGGCTAGGGTACAATGGCCGGGGAAGGAACAAGTAGAGGTCTGCTACGGGGATACAGATTCTCCATTGTGAAAAGTCAAAACAGAAAACCTACCTGACGATTTGGCTAACGGTGAAATCATTAGTTCTCGGATGGACTATACAAGCTGGAATGGGGAAATCTATCCGGAACTAGTCAAACGTCAAGCTCAAAACCAACTTTTATTTTTAGAATCAGAAACAGGAAGTGACTTGATTTCTCGGGGTATGTTTGTAATTCCGAAGGTGTACTTTATACTGACACACACCGAGGAAATCAAAAACGTTGCAAGGGAGTGCCCACGCACTTTGTGGAAAATAATTTCGACATGAACGTCTATAGGAATTGTATTGTTGAAAATACAATTCCACGAGTAAAGCTGTTGGCCATTCGCTCGTTAAAATATAAAAATTTTACTGTAAATGTTGACAAGATTGAAATGAGTACCATTTCTGACAAGGTTTATGTTTGTAGAGATGGTGTAAGTACCCTTCCCCTTGGGCACTACTTAAAATCCGACTGAGAAGAGTATGTTCGTCATAGGGAAAGTCTCGGTGTGAGTAAACTTATTTAAAAATTCCTAAAACCTTGGGAGGGGGAGGGGGGCCTCACGACCCACGTCCCGGGGAGGGGCCTTCGGACCACGCCCCGGCTGGCAACCAGCGGGGGGGGGGGTGGCCGGCCGCCGGGGGGGGCGCTATCGGTAGCATCTTTTAATGATTTAGAGCAGATTTTTTTTGGTTCCTCTGTGTTGTATTATTAAAAGTGTTTTTATTTCTATATATATATATATATATATATATATATATATATATATATATATATATATATATATATATATATATATATATATATATATATATATATATATATATATATATATATATATATATATATATATATATATATATATATATATATGTACATACATTAACTAGTTTTGATTGCACAATGTCAAACAAAATTGTTGTATTTCTGATGTTTTTTTATGTATTGACTATTGAATATAGTAAACACTTTGATTTTACTTCAGTTGTTGTTGTTCATTGAATAGAGTTAGATACAAATAGCAGAGAGAGAAAAAAGAAACATAGATTATGTATCAGTTTATAACACTTTTCAGAGCTTTTCTCTGTGGGCCATCAATGACTGGGAAAACAACACTTTTGATGAAAATAATTCAGAATCGAGGTGAAATGTTGACAGCAGGAGATCATCAAACAAATATAAAAAATATATACTATTGCTATAGTGTTTGGCCATAATCATATGATAGAATAAGGACTATTGAACCTCATATTAAATTTATCAAGGGATTGGATGTTCTGTTCAATTTAATTGAAGCAAATTATTGGCGTATTATTGATAATTTAGCCAAATCAATAGAACAATGGTCTGAGGAAATGATCCAATTGAACACATTAAGTTCCTATCGTGAAAAAATTTCCGTCACCATTGTTCTACATAATCTTTTTCATCAGAGTAAATGTATGCGAACTCTTGCATTGAACTGTACTCATTACATTGTGTACAAAGTTGTTCGTGACTTAAGTTCCCTCATAACATAAAACAAACAAATTTATCCGGGTAAACCAAAATTCTTGTTGTCAGCTTACAATCAGGCTACAAGTAAACCATATGGGTACATTGTAATTGACCTTAATCAAAACACACCTGAAGAACTACATGTTACTAGTAATATATTCGATCGTGATATAACAGTATATCTGCTGGTGAGTGATAGGAAAAGATATTAGTTGAAACCATGACGTTGAAGAAGTTACATCACAATAGACACTTGTTCTCTGTTTTGAGTAGTTCAAAACCACGGCTTAGGAAAGTCATATTGAAAAATATAGATCGAGATTTTATTAAACTCATTTCCGAGCTGCGTTTAAATTTAACTGCAGGCAATGTTCAACTACCAGATGCTATTAAGAAGCAGACTAGACAACATCAATCCATTTTTCGTGCACTGTCCAAGTGAAAGACCAGTCAAAAACAGAAAAGAAAAAATTAAGTTCAGGCAGGGGAAGGTTTTTTCACAGTTTTATTGCCAATTATTGCCGGTCTTGTTAGCAATATTCTTCTTTCTCCGTCTCAATCTTAAGTATATTGAAAAAAAAATATGGCGAAATCCTATAAATTGACTGCAATTGTTGAAGCTCTATCTCCACTGCAAACATTTGAGGGTAATCTCACAGATTTCCTTAATGATAATAGCATACCTGATGATCAGAAACTTTTAAATTTTCAAATGGCACTTCATCGTGTCGACAAGCAGAAGCCATATCAAATTAAACCCATTAGTTTTGTGAATGTTGCAGATAAGATACAAGAGACAAATATTACACAATCATCTGCATCAACACCACTACTACCACTCAAAGATGACATATCAAGAATATTAGATCTATTACAAGTTTCCTATCGGGAACAGGGCAAAAGATTGTTGAACTATTTGAATGAAAGCAGTGATATTAAAATTTATGCTACAAATCATCAAATCAGGTAGCAACACTTACAATCTCATTGATCTAATAACTGATTTTGTCTCAAATCGCAAGAAAACTCTATCCATTGACACAAATCTTTTGAAATATTTACACACATCAAACTTTCCCAAAGCACTTGTGATCAACAGAAATTTTTTTAAAGATTTGACATCATTCAATAATGAAAAGGATGAGGAGGATGATGATTTTGAAAAAGATGATTTCAAGACCCTAATGCTAACAGCTACACCTAAATCCAATTATAAAAGCAGCAGCAGCAGCAATGATTCAACTTTAGCCAGTAGAAAAAAGCATCTTTCCCCGACAACTGCCAACATCTCTGTTAGTATACAAAAGGGTAACGGTGGACGAGGCGGTGGTGGTGATACACATTTACATACAAAATGGATGAAACTCTAAAACGTATTTATGCAAATGTTGGTGAGATGGGGAGTCTTATTGCTCCCAGTACACTTGCTCAAGTCTCCAATGTTCAACAGAGTGTAGCAAAAGAATATCTTCAAAATGAATCTAGCTACACACTTCATCGAAATCGCAGACTTCGCACTAATCAATATCGGAAAACTAAGGCATTCTACCCTCTGCAAATCATGCAAGCTGATCTTATGACTTTGGATGAATGGAAACGACAAAACAATAAACCATACAAGTACATTCTATTTGCAATTAGTATTTTTAGTCGCAACTCCTATGCCATTCCACTGAAATTTAAGTGCGGAGAGGAGATTGCAATTGCTCTAGAAACAATACTTGATCGAGATTCCTATAAAAAAATACAAACGGATCGAGGAAGTGAATTTCTCAATCCACATGTGAAGAAAATTCTACTAAAATACAATACACAGTTATATCATAGTCACAGTCCAATCAAGGCTGCATTGGCTGAATGATTGATTAGAACCATTCGTCTTCTCATTTCTAGACATTGTACACTCAAAACACTGCTGTTTTTATTCATGATTTGGGTAAAATTATGCAAGTTTACAATCAACGTACTCATCGTTCCCTGTCCAATCTTAGTCCTTTTGAAGCTCATCGCAATGATAACAATACACTTGACATTTTTGTCAAACAATATTCTTCTAAAAATGAAAATGGAATAAAAAGCAAATTGATTGTGGGTGATAGGGTTCGAATCAATCGGTCAAGTAATTTCTTTGAAAAATGGAATTACCTATGGTCTACTGAACTTTTTAAAGTGTCAAAAGTTCTAGAGACTAGTCCCGTGACCTATCGACAACGCGATAGCAAAGATGATGAAATTTTGGGGGGATTTTATGACTATGAATTGCAAAAAGTTAAAGATAGTGGTATTTATCAAATTGAAAAAGTATAAAAAACTCGAACGCGGGGTGGTAAGAAACAGTTGTTGGTTCACTGGCTTGGGTACAACTCTGAATTTGATTCTTGGATAGGTGTTGAAGACTTACACAATGTCCCATGATTTCTATGTGACATTCATGTCCAATGTTTCCGATCCTCTCTATGATGATTTGAATAGAACAAGTGATTTTTGGACTAAACTTGTCGCCTACCCTTAAATTTCAGGGTAGATATGAAGTTGCTCTCGTCGATTGTATTATCAAGAATACATATGATGTTCTAAGAAAGAAGATCTCATATGATATTAAAATACGACCTTTTGAATTCGGTGATGAAGGTGCAATGGCAACTTGTGACTCTAATGATCACCCTATTGCTAAGATACCATATAGGAAATACAACAATTTGCATGAGCTGTGTCGAGTTATCAACAAAAAACTTGTAAGTTTGAAAAAAAGGTGGTTTCACTTTCAACTATTCAACAGAACAAAGGAGAATATTACCAGTCTATTTAATAGTGAAACAATCTTCCTCAATGAGAATTTACGTGAGGTTCTCGGTTTGAAAAGCCGTATTATTAAGACAGAAAATTTTAGTGGTAGTGACCATGTTATCTATGCAGACTATGCACCCAGCTTCTCCTCAAACAGTTGTATATTCATCTACAGTTTGTTTGTGGAATAGTTCAGAGTTGGTAATTCCAATGTCCCCCTTTTACGTGTTCTAGAAAGAAAAGCGCAGAAAATAATGTTCATCACTATAATATAAGAAACCTCCAGTATGTTCCTGTAAAAACTTCATATTTGGAACTCTGTCAGTTAACACTAAGAACTGAACTCAGTGATGTTTCAGCTGTAACAAAGGGCTTATATGTAATTATATTTCATTTTCGACCTGTTATTGAAGATAAATAGTAGAAGAATCCTATTTGTTTGTCCTGACATTCATTGTTATGCTGCTGCTCTGAGTCCGCATCAAATAGGTCATGGATTGGACTACTACAAGGGGCGTACTACAATGTCTGGCTTTGGTCTTGGTAGTTGGTTTGCTAGGCTATTTCGTTCTGCACTACCCATTGCCAAGAAATATATTGTACCAGCTGCAACAAATTTTGCTGGCTCAACACTACAGGACTGGTGTTCGGGTAAAAATTTCAAGGACAGTCTTAAAGAAAATCGTAGATCTTCAGCAAGAGCTGTTGGCGAACAATTAAAATCTCAACAAAATAGGAAAGGTTTAAAAAGGATGCGTGGTAGTCATTCACTCATCAGTCTCCATCCAGGTGAGAAGTGTAAGCCATCAACAACAACAATTTTGAAAAGAAAAAGCATCAAGAAAAAGAAGAAGAAAAAGATTGTTAGATCAAAACAAGATTTTTTCTCATAAGATGCCTTATCT
This sequence comes from Artemia sp. Qi Xiang Cuo, assembly GCF_049724085.1. NCBI lineage: Eukaryota > Metazoa > Arthropoda > Branchiopoda > Anostraca > Artemiidae > Artemia > Artemia sp. Qi Xiang Cuo. Next base: position 80,465,388 of record NC_142797.1, on the reverse strand, counting down.
CCCTCATAAAGAAGCCCAACCATCGATCACTTCATCATTAAATCTATTCAATGCTGAAAATGTTGATGTCAGTGTCAAAAGTGGTTACTATGAACAATTTCATCCTCAACAACCCATATCCGAAAATATACACTTTCAAATATTTTCCAATGAAGATTATTTCATTGATTTGTCATCCACATTTATTGATTTAAATGTTGTGGTGAAGAAAAAGTCTGACAATCAAACTCCTAGTGCTGTTCATGGTCTATCCTATGAAAACTGTATTCTACACAACTTGTTCAGACAAATTAATGTTTACATTAATGGAACATTGGTTAGCACTAGCAATAATTTGTCAAACTATGCAAGCTATATACAATTTATGTTGATGACACCAAAATCATACAAGGAATTTAGAGGTCAAGCAATGGGCTATGAATATAGATTAAATGTCGACACTGATGGTGAGCTCACTACAGCAGTGACCAAGGAGTATCATTTGGTTGGTAAATTAAATCATGACATATTTAATATTTCCCAATGGTTACCACCTAAAGTTAAGATTGACATAAAGTTACAACTTGCTCCAGGTAATTTCATTTTGAGAAAAACAATTGCTGGAGCACCCGATGCAACGGTCAATCTCACTTCAGCAGTACTTCATGTGCGAAAACAACAGGTCATGAGCTCTGTTGCATTGGCAGTGGAAACACTGAGAGCCAACGGTAACAACATCAAACTGCTCGTTCCTCATACAGTTACCAATCAACGTCACATTGCTAAAGGTTCTCGTAGGTATACTGATTCGTCATTTATCAGTGGGGAAATCCCCTCGAAACTCGCAATGGCCTTTGTGAAGAGTGCTAGCGCCGTTGGGTACTGGACCACATCCCCTCATGATTTTAATTTTTTGGTTTGTCCAGTCTTGTGTGCAAAGTGAATGGAGTTCCTCTGTACAATTTATCATTTGATAACAAATCCTACAGAACTCTCTATGAATTGACAATGCAATCACTGGATCATGATTCACAATTATTTGAAAATGGAATAACTGATTCAATGTTTTCAGAAACTCATGGTGTAATTGTTTTAGACTTGTCTGGCACTCAGGATCCGACTGTTGTTAGAACAGGGAGTGTACGTTTAGAGTGAACATTTACTAATGCCTTTACTGAAAACATTACATTAATATTGCTATGCCAATTCGAAGCCTACTGGAAGGTCACTGCCAATTGTAATGTTCTACTAGACTTGGCACCATGAACACGAATCAAATAATTGATGCATTCAACTTGGATCCATTCATGTCCAAATACAAATCCTATTGTCTACCCTCAGATTTCCTTGACAAAATTCAATGTGATACTCATACCATTATCATTGTTAATAGCAGTCCATCGAATATAAGAAATACTGGACACTGGTTGTGCATCTTTTAAACAACGAAAACTATTGAATTTTTCGATCTTCTCGGATTCCCATATACATTCTATGGTTACCATATTAAAACCTATATTGAAAGCAGTGGGAAACCTATTATTCAAAACCGGAAGAGAGTGCAGGATCTATTGACTAAAAGCTGTGGTTTTCATGCGCTACTATATTTCGTTTTCAGATGTCGTGGCTATACTTACAAGCAGTTTCTCAACATTTACGTAGACAATCCACGTCTGAACGACTTTGTGGTGGAAAATATGCTCTCAGAACTGTATAATATTGATTTTAGTGCCCTACGAGTAAAGTATTTTAAAAATGTATATAAATTTGTTAATTAATAAAACATGTATATACATAACAAAAATGTTTTTTTTTGTTTAGATTTCTTCTTTTTCTACATGTAGATGATCATCATTGTCGACGACAACTAGTGGTGGTAGATCTTTTACATTCACTTTGTATTGATCAAGTAGGGAAAAGTCAGGATCACATTTAGTACAATACAATGTAGTTTCACTCTTATCGTATCTCTTTGTGTAGTCAATGATACTTTTTTCATTTATATTGTAAAATTCACGTGTTTCAATTTGTGTATTTTGATGCAATGTTACAAACAGAATTCTCAAATGAAGAATCACTCTCCGTAACTGCCAAATAAAAATCCGTAGGTTTATAATCATAACATCCAGTATCTTCACAACGATGTCGTAGAAACCACACTCTTTTGTTATTTTGACACTTGAAGCTTGGTCCAAATTCTTCTTCCCAATATAATTTAAATCCACGACGATACCAGTCTCTCAAGAATAGACTAGAAGATCGTTTCCAATTTTTTCTAATCATACCGGGACAGGTATTTTCCCACTGATTACATTTATCATAGTGACAGTTTGAACATAGGAATCCTCTGACATGAGAATCGCAAACTTCTTCAAGGCATGAATTACAATCTTCAATTTTAATAGCATATCCTCGATGAAGTTTACATGGATTGCACAATCTACACTTTTCATCATATTCACTGACAGTAGTGCAATTCTCACATGATGACCAACTGCCCCATGTATATAAACATAGAGGACATGTGTAGTACATTTTTTTTCTTCACTATTGACACTCAGACTGCAGATTACAAACTAACTTCTCTCCTAGAAAGAGCTTTCTTCTTTCTTTTACTTCGAGTACTCGCTTCAGATTTCCTAAGGACAGAATAGGAGGAGGAGTAAACAGGTGACGTCACACTTTAAACATGTTTGAGCGGGACTTATTTCCCGTTCTATTCGCTTCATTGGAATGTGAGGTTTTAGATTTCCCATACAAACTGTTCTTATTGTTTTTGGAAAATCTACGTAATGTTCAAAAGCAAATCTACAATACTATTTTGTTTCGTTTCAATTAGTATGTCAATAAATGGAGTGAATGCATTGGGACCACGATGTAAAAGCCTCATACAATAATTGGAGATTCCCGTTTCATGATGTCATCAACCATTCTTTGACTGAAGATTCTCCTCTGCACCGACAATTTCTTAAACTGATCATTTAGATTTAAAAATTTTTCCAAAGTGACAAGGTTCTGCATGATTGTTTCTTTCTCAAATACCTTCATTTTTTTTACTCTTTATGTTTACCCTGTTGAATACATACTAAATAGAAAATATTGAAGAAAGAAAATAGTCTCTTTCAAATAATCCCTCATCAGCTATTGGTTTTTCTGGAAAGAGTAAACAACTCTCAAAATGTCTAACTACAAAAAAAAAGCAAATGATCATCAATATATTTATTCAACAAATTTATATATAAATATATAAAACAATATTATGACATTTTCAGTAAACGACTCAGTCCATTTTTTCTATATGCTCAACAATTGCATTCAAACCTGCTTGTAAGGTAGATATATTCATTATATTCACTTTGGCCGCAAAACATAACTGTTCATCCATCTTGAATCGACTCAGATATATTACATATCTACTGAACATCTCATCCCACTCGAAAGTTAATCTACTCCCTGGTGCTATCTCTACTTCAACATTTGCAGCTCTTATTTTCACTTCATCACTAGTCTCTTTCCTTTGTCTCTTAGTGTTCAATACATTGAAATTACTCATTTTTGTAATATTCCAAAGAAAACAAAATAATATTCACAATAATACTATCGAACAAAATCCAATTCAGAACTGTGACACTAACTAACTCTTTCCCACTTTATATAGAGTATTAAACCCCAAGGCTGTGGGGTTTTTCCCCAAATCCTGTTGACAAATCAGTTAAGTAACTAGGTTTTCCCTTGTTGAGAAACTAATTAGGTTTTCCCAAAATCTTAAATTGTTCCCAAAATCATGTTATTTAACTAAGGTTTTTTCCAAGGTCTCTGTTGACAAAAACATTTTTGGGTTTTCCCCCGTGACCTTGAACTTGGGACTCAGGGACTACGTACTCTCTATCAAACGGGTATAGCGGCACGCATTATGGAAAGGCACATACTACTCCCTTTCATTTACGGAATAACTTCTGTTCGTTTTACGTTTTATTGTCGCTCCTTATTTTCAGTTAAAAAAAAATTTTTAATTACAATAAATAGCCGAGTCAAACTCAAAACGATAAAAAAAACTGTAAATATGGAGCGACTCGGCTCAGTAGTAACCGATACTCTAAAAAACGGAATTTTAACTTCAATATATACATAAAAAGAATTAGCCTACTTTAATGATTTCAAATATTTAAGATTTATCAATTTTAGTGTTACCCATCAAAAGTTACAAGAGAGAAAAAAAATGAAATAGCGATTTTTGAAACACCCACGAAAATTAAAGGATCTTAACGAAATCACATCATCAGATTAAACATATCAGAGAACCATACTGAAGAAACTTCATCCTATCTGCAAAAATGTCGATTTTCGCTCTCTTTGCCAGAAGACAGATCACGGATGTGTATTTATTTGTTGTTTTTTTTTCTTTCTTTTTTTTTATCAAGGGAAGACTATATCAAAATAATGGTCCCAGAACATCAGGGGAAGGTGCGTTCAAACGGACATTAAATGATCTAGTGCCCTCTAAGTGACCAAATAGATTGGATGGCAACTGACCCCCTCTCGCGCCCATTTTTCCCCCAAAAATATCTGATCAATATTATGAGATCGCTATTTTGTTCATCATAGTTTTAATACCAAATAATTATGTTTTTTGGTGTAAATTGACCCCCCAAAGTCCGTGGGGAGATACCTAGAAGTTATTAAATTTGCCTATTGTTTACGTATAGTAGGATATTTATTATTGGGAAGTATACACACATTTTTTTTGGGGGGGGGGATTCTGCTTTGGTTGGATTTCTATAGGGAGAATCTACCTTGGGCAGGGAAATTTCTGGGGGTTGGATATTCCTGTGAAAATATTAAACTGGGGAGATTTGACAGAATTACCATACGAAATTGTTTTTAATTGTCTTAGATTCTCTTTGCCAAATTTTTCATGTGGAGATAATCCGGGGGAATTATCCAGGGGCTTTTCCCACAAGTTTTGATTTCCGGGAAATGATTTCCACGGAAAGGGGTATTTTTCGAGTGGTCGAGAAGCCGATTAGAGATTAAAGTCTTATTCAAAGGAAAGATTGCTAAGGAGAATTTATCAGGCTGAACCGTCGGCAAGCAATTTTACAGGAAGGGGGTATTCTCAACGAACATACAGGAGAGAACTTGAACTTACAGGTTAAACTTGAACTTATAGGAGGCAACTGTATGGAAGGAATTTGACGAATTTGACAAGGAGGGGTGCATTTTACATTGAATGAAATTTCCACGGAGTGGTCTTACTCGAGGGGGGGGGTATACTGCACAGAGGGTGAGCTAGATTTATCGTTATTATTTCAAAAACAAACAGAAATTATTTCATTTATAAAAGATTACCCCCTCCTCAATTGCTCTTTACGCCAAGGTTTGACTGTTTGTCCCAATTTTTGAATACCGTATATTGAACCATGGGGGGACGTTTAATCAGAATAAGAAGTTTATTTAAAAGTGCTAACAGCTTTAGTGTAAAGAACAAGGTATTGAAAAGGGGGCAACCTTTCATATACGAAATAAATCCGCCAACATTAATATTCAATTTTTTTAGTTTTTCACTTACGGTTTATTTCCGGGAAATAATTTCCACTAAATTAGGTATTTCTAGAGTGATTGAGAAACCGATTAACGGTTAAAGTTCTATTCAAATTTAAAAAAAAATACTAAGAAGATTTTTTCAGGCTGAATTTTTCACAAGCAATTTTACAGGGAGGAGAATTCTCAGCGAGGATAGAACTGTATGGATGGAATTTGAGAGGGGATGTGCTTTACGTTGGATGAAACTTCAAAAGAGGAGATTTTCGTGAGCGGGATGGGGTATATTTCATATAGGGTGATTCATATTTATTGGCATAATTTGAAAAACGAACAAAAATTATTTCAAATATGAAGGGTTGCCCCTCCTTAATACCTTGCTCTTTACGATAAACTTTTACTGTTTGTGCCAATTTTTTAAGAGAGTCTACTTAAACACGGGGGCCTTTTAGTTAGAATAGGACCCTCTTTTAAAAGTGCTAACAGCTTTAGCAGAAAAAGCAAGGTATTGAGGAGGAGAGAACCTTTCATATACGGAATAAATCTGCCAAAAGCAATATACAAATTATGTTTTCATTTTTCAGGTACTGTGAGCCAAATTCGAACCTGCATTAGTTGAAAAAACGCTCAGAAATTAAATAAAAAAATATTTTTAGCTGAAAGTAAGGAGCGACATTAAAACTTAAAACGAACAGAAATTATTCCGGATACGAAAGGGGATGCTCCCTCCTCAGCGCCTCATTCATTACGCTGAAATTCTATTGTTTTAAAAAGTAGAGTTGTGACAAAGAGTCAAACTTTAGCGTAAAGAGAAACAAGTAATGACGGTTATGTTTTGTGACAAAGTTACGTGGCCTTAGCCTGCATGTACCTCATTTTTAGAAATTAGAACATAGATTTGTTAGGCCTAATTCCCCATGGGTGCGCTCTGGCAGTCTTTCAAGGAAATTTTCCAATAGCTCACTGTTAAAAAAAAAAATTTCCCCAATAACTTTGCGAGTAAGTCCAATTGGATAATCATAACACTTTTAAACTTTACTTTTCATTAAATTGAAATATTCAACTATCAAATTTAAATTGCGTCTCCAGTAACAACTCAATCTGTACTTTCCGGTTTTTACGTTGTATTTAATCGGACTGACGACGCATCTTGACTACTAAGGTCCTTGCGTCGGTAAATTTTAAATGTTAATTATGTAAAAAGTCTTTAAGAAATGTATCATTACCACAGCAAACATTTAAACAGAAGAGAGTAACTATGCCATTGTGCTGTAGAAACTTTTCTGTTTTTAGAAAGCACAAACATAAGAAAAATCACATGCACAAGTTTAAGAAAGCAATCCTACGATCTCCTGTGGAGAAAAAAACAAAACAGAAAATAGCCATTGATAATGTAATGTATTTCTGTCTTTCAGGAGGTACAATCCCAAGCGGAAGCAGCAAAGCCAAACAGATTGTCTGTTTCTGTTCTGTTCTCTATTAAAAAATGCACGACAACAAAGCTATTAATGCAGAAGGAATACCACTACTTATTGTAAGCATTGGCAAAGAACATTTTAATTTTCAAAACTGAATTGCACTTTTCTTTTATTTAAAATGGAAGAAAAGGTAGAATTAGGACTAGCCTTTAATGTTTAACTAGTAAATAAGCTTTCGCTAAATATCCTGTTAATCATTCTACAAAACTTACCAATAACGCAGTCACTTTCCTTATATATTTTTGGAAACGTGCAATCATACAAAAAACCTTTAGGTGCAAGATCGACTCTACAATTTTGTCTCTCGGAGAAACATTCAAAAGTTCCTCTTGCGTTCGAACTTTCCAAGCAAAAGAACAATATTAAAAAAGTCAGTAAAATGTTCATTTTTACGAAAAGAACATAACAAGACAGAAGTTGGCAAATAAGAAACTAAAGCAATTTAACTGTTCAAATAAAACGAAAGAGGTTCCCTCGATAAGTGACCTGAGAAAGACCGGTTTGCATAACTAGAAAATCTGACGGGTCTTGAAAATAAAACCATAATCAACTGAAATGTACAAAATACCTCCAAAAACCAGTTAAGTATTTCTGAAGATGATTCAAAATTCTTCCAAAAGTGACAGAATAGATGGAAAATATATAATTTGGGCTGTATATTTGCACATTAGGGTTGGAAGGGGGGTGTAAGTTATTTGAACAGTGTGAAGTTAGAAAACAATTCTTACTAGATAAATGTAGAATAATTGTTAAATATTTCTGAAGATGATTCAAAATTCTTCCAAAAGCGACAGAATAGATGGAAAATATATAATTTGGGCTGTATATTTGCACATTAGGGTTGGAAGGGGGGTGTAAGTTATTTGAACAGTGTGAAGTTAGAAAACAATTCTTACTAGATAAATGTAGAATAATTGTATCTAACACATCAGGCATGCAGACCCGCTATAGTTTACCCCCTCCCCCCCGAATATGCAAATGTATAGCCAAAATTTGTTTCTAAAATATTATGTTTTCATCTTACTTTGGTATATTTCATTAGGATTGAGCGTCAGAGAAACATATTAGAAGAATATTAGGTAGTGGGTATATCAAACAAGTACCCAAGATCATTTCTAAAGATATCAAAATTATATAAAAAAATGCATACAGAAAGAGATATGAAACTGCAAGATTGCATAACAAACAAGTCGTATCCTATTCAAGCGGCTCAATTCCGATAAAATTAAGCCATGTTCTATGTCTATTGAAATTATCTCAATTTTCGAAGAAAAGGTTTGACTGAATTTCAACGTTCCGATCTCAGAACCAACAACCAGCCCAATTAAGTAGAATTCATTCTGATATTTGGGTTGTATACAATATTAAGTTTTTTTGTTGTTCGACTACAATAACATATTCTGTTATTATCATGTATTAATAATAAATTGAATAAAGAAACAATTTTTTGTAACTAAAACTTAAAACGAACAGAAATTATTCCGTATATGAAAGGCACTGTCCCCTCCTTAATGCCTCGCTCTTTAAACTAAAGTTTTTTATTATTTAAAAAAATAAAGTTGTGAGAAAGAGTCAAACTTTAGCGTAAAGTGCAAGGCATTGAGGAGGGGACAGTCCTTTTATATACGGAATAATTTCTGTTCGTTTTTAAGTTTTAATGTCGCTCCTTACTTTCAGTTAAAAAAAATTTTTTGTTTAATTTCTGAACTTTTTTTAACTAATACAGGTTTTGATTTTGGCTCACCGAACATGAACAATTAAAACGAAATTTGCATATTACATTTTTTTTTTTTACTTAAATGGCTTTATCGAAAGTTGTTTAATTTTATTTACGAACGTTTTTATTATTAATAAATATACGTAACTTACGAAGATTTGACCCAATCGAAGAGCGAAGATTTGACCCAATCGGTACACCAAGATACGTCAGTGTATCTTGTGCTTTAATAACATGTTCACCCAACTGAACATTTGTCGGACAATCTGAGCGGTGATTGAACACCAGCAACTCAGTCTTACTCTCATTAAATCGAAGACCAATATCCCTATCGAGAATTCCAAAATTTTCCTACTAATATCAAAGTATTTCTACTAATATCAAAGATGTCATCAGCATAGTTAGCTAGCGAAACATCAATGCCTTTCAATATACATATGGTTAGAACGTTCCGTTGTGGCACAATGACAGTATTATTAAACTGGAGGGAGAAGTAACAGCGGCCTGTCTAATGCACTTTTTTTACTGGAATTGAAGGGGTGAGTTCTACCGTACCAGGTGAGATGGTAACCTTAACTCTGGCATTTAGCTTTTTGTACATTTCACGTATCGATTTGATGACAGAAATATTAACTCCACACTTATAAGCAGTCAATAAAATAGGTGGATGTATACCCGTGTAGAAAGCTCTAGATACGTCTAACCCGGCACAATATAATGCCTCATTATTTTCATGAGCATGTAGAAGTAAATTAGCAATCAAATCGCGAGCATGGTCGCGGCCTACTCCTTGAAGCCGAATTGTTTATCCGGTGTATAACACTTATCAGATATCTCGTCAATAATTAGTAACTCAAAAACTTTGCACAAAACCGGTGACACCGTAATTGTAATAAAAGAAGAACATTGGTAATAAATAAGGAACTATACCACAACAGAATATCATCTGAAAGAGTAAGGTCAGATGCTCAATCAGGAGAGGGGACCCACATCCTAGATGCTTTGCACATGGGCCATCAACACCACGATAAGTTTTCTTTTGTAGCTTAGAAATGCACTCAGTAACCGCAGATTGAGTAACAATAAAACTGATCTCATCAGTTGATTGGGCTAAGCAACCCTCAAGCTCCCTTTCATATTTGTTTGACAATGATGGATCACGCTCGGAAAATTCACTTTTAAAGTAACCATACGACTGGTCATTGGTAATTTTGAAAGCATTATAGGCTTTTGAATTATCTCTTTTTAGGTGTTTCCATATAAAATTAGGTTCAGTTGTGGCTTTACTTGATAGTTCAGCTACTGATTTAGCCTGGTGTTGCCTAAGCACTTTCGCAAAATGTCGCTTTGTTTTCAGACGAATTTCATTTACCGAACCTTGCCGTGGCATACCACACTCCTTCCAGACATGTAACCAGAATTTAGATTTAGCACAAGAATCAACGAGGTCAGGGTTACTTGACCATCCGTGCTTCTCAGTTTCTAGACGTACTCTTCGTATGGGTAAACTAGCACGCTCGGCAGCGCGTAGAGCGTGAACGATCTCTTCACGGTAAATATTCAGCAACATTTGCTTCTCTGCAAAGGTTAATATTTTTTTTTTTGGGAAAGTAGATGAAACGGCACTTTAATCTTTCTCAAAATAGAATCACTAACAGCCCAGAGCATAAAAATATCTACACAAGCCTAGTCAGGGGTTTCATACCATTGGACTTGGACCACTCGGTGCAATAAGTTTAACAGGGAGTATATTACTAATAGGCATATGGTCTGAGATTTGGAAATAGGAGATAGGTGAGGATCCTGAGTCTGGTTTTACGTTCGGGGAACACATGAAAAAATCCAGAGAAAAGGCACTGCCAGAGTTATGGATATATGTGAAACATTGGGTATTCTCGACCGTCAAAAGCTGCGGGCACATGCTATTCAGAATATTTGCACGACTGCTACTGTCGTCAAAAACAGTTCGTATTACCAGCAAGGATTACTGCTAGGTTTTGCACTTCACAGTCGGACACGAGGGAACTAACTAGGCGGCAAGCTTGATCAAATTGTCTTTCGGATGTAGCATTACGGCAATCGGTGAGACCACCACATAATTCTGAATTTTGACTGCCGTAAACTAATCAGTGTCGCGAAATTATTCGGGCATGAGAACACTTGTAGAAAGAATAGCAGTACCTCCACTTGGCCGATCAGCCCCGGAATGTCTAGCGTAACGACTTATTACTACAGTAGAAGCAGTCATGCTCAACAAACATAGACTGTTTGCAGTGAGAAGGTGGTCTTGTAGGCAGATAACGTCATTCGTGTCACATAGACTTTGGATTATGGGTAATTTCACTGAGACGCCTCCATTAATATTCCATGATGTAACGGGTAGATCAGTTCTTATTTTTGGGGATTTGTAATTTTCTGTGCGACAGGTCATTTTTAGCTGTAACAAGGATGTTCAGCTTGGTTGCACAGCGCACACTTCATTTTATTTTGACAGGGGGTTTCCAGCTTGTTCGAATGTCCTGTCTGCGCACGGCGCGAACAGCGATTAAGAGCCTTACAGTGCTGGGCAATATGTCCGTAAGCTCGGCAGTTGTAGCAGCGAGGAGGGAGAGGGAGAAACTTCTCAATGGGGATTCGCTCATACTCGATTATTATTAACGAGGAAGTGGCTGCTAATAAGTCTTCTTGGCGGGAGAAACAAAGCTTGTACGACCTAGTTTTGCCGATACGGAAAACTTCGGTACAGTTAGTTATCAATTTCTGCAACTGACCGTCAGAAACACTGTCAGGAACGAAACGGGCAATTCCACAATACACTGGAACTTTTCGCTGTAGGCTTAGCGATTGGCCTTTAGATTTAATAGCATCAGCTACAGCAGTAGCTTCATTTTTATCACTTACGACGAGGCGCCAAGTATCTTTTCCCGGTCTAAGCCCAGTTATCGCCGACTTCGACTCACCACAAAAGTTATCAATAAAATTTTTGCGGTCGTTGTGGTCATTCAGCGTTTTAGGTGGATTCTTTAATATAACGGCAAAAGACTTACTTTGTACTTGTTCTTTGATCAGGACACAAGCTATGTAGCTCTCCCTGGCGACAGGATATGGCAGACTGTTGAATTCTACATGTTACGGTCTTGGATTAATGGGGCGATAATTTCAAGCCATGAAGGGTTCCATCTGCAACCATGTCTACGGAAACGGCCAATTGGCTCGAGGTCAGATCTGACTGTATTAAGCCAAGTTTTGGCTTGTCCTCCATGTCGTTTCCTCCACTCAGGTGCTGGTTTGCAGCGAAGGCTTTGATTTTTAAAAGTTTTGGCCGGTATTAGGCAAACATGGCCGAACCAAGACAAGCAGCGGCGTTGAATGATAGTTGTGATGTCATACTTCAGGTCACATCGTTGGCGGATAACCGTATTTGTGATTCAGTCGCTGAGTCGTAACCCCAATATGCTCCTCAGGCATCTGTGTTCAAGAGTGTTGAGGGCTTGTGCCTCGGTGACTTTTAAGGGTCACGTGTCACAGCCGTACTGTAAGACTGATCGGACAAAGGCATCGTAAATAAGAATTTTTGTTTTCCGGTGGATTTCCATCCTTTTCCATAGCGGCTTCCACAGCTGTGCAAAGACAGCAGAAGCTGATGCAATGCGGCATTTGATTTCTTCGCTACATCCGCCGTTAATGTTAATATATGATCATAGATACTTGAATTTATTGACAACTTTAATCTCCCTATGGTTAAGGGTTATAGGGGTAGAGTTTATATCCGGGGCATTAGACATAGCTTTAGTCTTGTCAATATTAATCTTGAGCCCCACTGGGGCAGCAACTTCGGAGACTTTCAGAGGCATTTTCGGGGCTTCGCCAACGGATTTTCCAAGAAGAGCAACATAATCGGCATAATCCAGGTCGGTGATACTGAAATCAGGTCTAACCTCGACTCCTACGAAGTTCAACATTGCTTTTTTCCTTACCCAATCGACGACGAAATTGAATAGTTCAGGAGAGAGTACACACCCTTGCCTCACACCGAAGTCGATATCAAATAGCGGAGAAAGTTCTCCGTTCACCTTGATGCAGGCTCGTGTGTGTTGATAGTAAGCCGGAATGAGTCATATGATCTTAGGTGGGACACAGTCTTCATCCATTGCCATTCAAGTTCATCCCCGGATGACTGAATCGAAGGCCGTAACGAAGTCAATAAAGACAGCAATGGTGATTCGTTTATGATTGGCTCTGTGTTAAAAAATCGGTCTCAAGGTGAAAAGTTGGTCAATACAGCCCATGCCGGCTCGGAAACCAGATTGGCTGGGGCGGGTTCTTTCGTTGTGGACTTTACGGAATCGGTTAAGCAGAATCATTGCAAATATCTTTGCAAATTATGCCGCAATTGAATCATTGCAAATATGCCGCAATGCTCATAAGTGAGATCCCTCTGTAATTTTTGCATTCAGTGCGGTCGCCTTTCTTGAAGACAGGCAGTATAACTGAGTCTTGCCATTCCTGGGGAAACCGTTCCTGAGACCAGATTGAGCAAAAGCGCTTCTGTAGTTGCACTTCGACAGGATGTAATTATCGAATTTGACACATAGTTCGTTAACTTTACGAGTAATGGTAGCATTTGATTCCCTTGCGATAAGTGGCATTTTGTCAGGCTCGCACAGCACGAAACGGGGTAGTGGTATTTGCTTTTCATCACACTTTTCAAAAATTTTAAGCATTTCCAGACAGTTATCTGCAGCTTTATGTCGGTCACTTGGGTGATTCGTGCAGTTTGCAAAATTCCACAATATTTTCTTTGCTTCCATTAACGAATCAGTGCTAAAAAAAAATCCGCACCAGTCTTTGCAATATCGGCGTGAACATTCCCCACAGCCCGGGCATGGCTTAAAAGGATCAAGACTGGAGACCATACAAGCTGCTGGCTCCGCATTGTATGTAGCAAACAAACATAGAGCAGGTATCTCAATTAGTCAGAAAGAAGGTTGAATAGCCAAACAGAGATCACAGGGAGCACGGGAAGCGTTGAGACCTGCTCACCTGTCCCCTTCAACTTAAGGCTAATTAAAACCGGCAGGTACCAATACGGCGCTTCCGGCAGGTTCTCTCCCCTCTTTTGCTTGGTCCCAAGCTGTACACGCGGTACTCTTGACGCACCCTAAGAAAAGGTTGAAATTTGCTCCAATTTGACTGAATTCTAATAATTTGGCTATTTTTTTAAAAGCTTCGGCGGACAAAATCTTCTATTGGCAACCTCCAATCGGCAACAATGAGCTAAAATAATCGTTCCCTGGCGAAATCACAGCGATCAAAATAACCAACGTCTTTATTCATTTTTTTTCAATCTAATTTCTGATTGTTTTTTAAATAATGCTGTGAAATCCGGTGCCCGTTTCATAGCAATGTCCCTTTCCCCATAAAAACTTCCTCCATGGAAAGATCCTCCCACGTAACCCCCTACCCCCCCCCCACTACCAGAAAAAATCCCCCCCTGAAAACGTCTGTATACTTCCCAATAACCAATACTATATGTAAACATTGGGCAAAGTTCATAACTTGCAGCCTTTTTCCCGGAGGCTGGCTAGGATTAATCATCCTCAAAGACATAGCTATTATATTTTTCGACAATGCTGAACAAATTGGCTATCTCAAAATTTTGATCGGGTGACTTTGGGAAAAAATTAGCCTAGGAGGGGGCCTAGTTGCCCTCCATTTTTTTGGTTACTCAAAAAGGGCACTAAAACTTTTAATTTCCGCTCAAATGAGCCCTCCCACGATATTATAGGACCACTGGGTCGATACGATCACCCCTGGGAAAAAGAAAATAAAGAAATAAACACGCATCTGTGATCTTTCTTCTGGCAAAAAATACGAAATTCCACATTTTTGCGGATAGGAGCTTGAAACCTCTACTTTAGGGTTCTCTGATATGCTGAATCTGAGGGTGTGATTTTCATTAAGGGTCTATGACTTTTAGGGGTGTTTCCTCCTTTTTTCGAAAAAAAGTCAAATTTTCTCAGGTAAGTAACATTTGATGTGTAAGACTAAACTGAAACTTGTATATTTGAAAACAGCATAAAAATCTGATTCTGTTGATGTATCTATTGGTATCAAAACTCCGTCTTTTAAAGCTTCGGTTACTATTGAGCCGGGTCACTCCTTACTTGCAGTTCGTAAGTCAGGTTGATTCCTTTTATGAGTCAGTGAAATAGTCTATTTTTGACGTATGTGCTCTGTCCCCCTCTGCTTCAAGATAAATAAAATATCTATTCCTCTTAACACATGGATGACCCCTGGCCTTCTAAAGAGTTGGAGTAGTAAAAAGAATCTTTGAAAAGCTTTTAAGTCAGCAAATCCATCTTTGAATGCAGCACGTCTTCAGCAATGTATACTCTATAGGAATGTTCTTTGTGCCGGAAAGCCAAATTCCTTTATTATTGCCAAAAATTGTCGGATTATGGTAAGGATATTAGAAAATTTGGCAAGTGATCAATTCCGTCTTCAAAAGTTCTTCTCTGCCTCCTTTTATCCCTCCAAGTCTTGCACTTGGTCATATGATTGTTGAGGGTGTTCCATCTGTTCAAGAAGCATTTTCATCATATTTTGCCAATATTGGGAAAACTACAGCTTCTTCAGCCAGGTCTTCGCAGCCACAACCAGATTACAAATCTGATTTTGGTCCACCTTGTTTTAAATCAATGGTGTTGTATCCTGCTTCTGATGTTGAAAGAGCAACTACTGTGGTAGTTAAATTCATTCTTCCTTCAACTGTTTCTTCATTGACGAAGCTTATAAATCTTTCTTTTGAAAATGGGATTTTCCTCAGTTCTCTTAAGCGAGCTTGAGTAATTGTTTTATATAAAGGTGGACCACGAAATGATCCAGCCAATTATCGCCCTACATCTTTGTAGTCTGTTTTTAGCAAAATTTTTTAAAAGTCCATGCTTTCCCGTCTACTTGCTTTTTCAGAGGCTAAAAGATTTTTTCATGATGCTGGATTTGGCTTTTGAGCTAAAAATTCTATGCAGCAGGCGTGTATAACTCTTTTAAATTTTCTCCACACAGCGATTGACTCTTACTGCTATATTCCTGGATGTCCGTGAGGATTTTGATTCTTTAGCTCATGAGATTCAGCTCTATAAGCTATCACAAAATAACGTAAGAGGACAGGCTCATAATTGGTTTGATTACTATTTGTCAGGTAGAACAGTCTCCGTAGATTCCCTTTCCCGCTTTTCATCTGAGGTTGAGGTTGGTGTCCCTCAAGGCTCTCTTCTAGGACGGTTTCTGCTTTTGATTTATGTTAATGACCTTATAGTTGTGGTCAAGAAACAGAAACTTACAGTCTGCTGTTGCCTATTCATCCTGAATCTTTTAATGCTAAAAAAGTTCCATCGCTTTTGCTGGGTGAGGACATTGAATCAATCATCATATTGGACTAATCATAGGCAGCGCAATAGCGTTGCCTAAGTAAAGAACTATGTTGGCACAATGTATTATTTATTTTTTTTTTCCATACCAGGGAGCTTCTTATCGAAGGATTTGTCATAGAAACTTAGAAAAGGGGTCATTTGATTGAAAATTGGAACGGCTAGTGCCCTTTTTAATAGTCGAAAGTGATTGAAAGGCAACTAACACCCCTTCCACGCCCACCATTTTCCCAAACAGATCCAATAAAATTTTGAGATATCCATTTTGTGAGGCGTAGTTGATTTCCAGCTAAAAATTATGTTTCTGATGAGGAATCCCCCCACAGCCTTCAGGGCAAGAGATCTAAGCTATGCCCTTAGGGCATATAAGAACGATATTGGCACAATTTATTATTTGTTATTTTTTTCCTTTAGACCAGGGCAATTTATGTCGAAGAAGTTGTCGTAGAAACTTTTGGAACATTGAATTGGAAATTGGAGTAGCCTGTGCCCTTTTTAATAGTCGAAAGTGATCGGAAGGTAACTAACACCCCTTCCAAGCCCTCCATTTCCCGAAACGCATCCAATCAAAATTTTGAGATTGCCATTTTGTTTAGCATAGTTGATTTCCAAACAGAAATTATGTTTTTGAGGAGGACACTCCCCCAATGCCCTCAGGGCAGGGGTTGTAAGTTTTACCCTGGGGGCATATAAGGTTTTTATAAAAAAAAACATGGTCGTAGAAACTTCAAAAGAGACTCTTTCGATTGAAAATTCAAAAAGCTAATGCCCCTTTTAATAGTCAAAATTGATTGGGGGGCAACCAACCCCCTCTCGCGCCCACCTTTTCCCCATTCAAATCCAATCAAAATTTTGAGATGGTCATTTTTTTCAACGCAGTTGAAAGTTCTGGAAATTAAGTCCTTCAGATGAAACCCCCCCCCCAGCCCTCAGGGCAAAGGTTGGAAGTTACGCCCCGGGGGCATATAAGGTTCTTATAGAGAGTATTGTCGTAGAAACTTCAAAAAGGGCTCAATCGATTGGAAATTGAAATGGCTAGTACCCTCTTAAATGGTCAAAAGTGATTGGAAGGCAACTAACACCCCTTCCAAGCCCACCCTTTCCCCAAACACATCAAAAAAATTTTTGAAATGGCCATTTTGTTCAACGTAGTTGAAAGTTCTGGAAATTAAACTTCTGAGCAGGACACATCCCAAACAATTTTCAGGGCAAGGGCTATAAGTTATGCCCTGGGCTATATAAAGTTTTCATTGAAATCATTTAGAAACTTCAAAAAGGGCTCATTCGATCGGAAATTCAAAGGGCTAGTGCCCTTTTTAACAGTAGAAAGTGATGTAATTGAAACTAGCCCCCCTCTCATGCCCACCATTTATCCAAACACATCCAATCAAAATCTCGAGATAGCCATTTTGTTCGACGTAGTTGAAAGTTCTGGAAATTAGGTCTTTGAGGATGACTATCCTTCCTCCTCAGAACCCTCAGGGCAAGGGTTACAAGTTATGCCATAGGGGCATATAAGGTTTTATTGATAACTTTGTCCTAGAAACTTGAGAAAGGGTGCATTCGATTGGAGCTAGTGCCCTTTTTAATAGGGCACTAGCTCCAAACGGCTAGTGCCCTTTTAGTACCTTTGAGTAGGACACATACCCAACAGTTTTAAGGGCAAGGGTTATAAGTTATGCCCTGGGGCATATAAGGTTTTCATTGAAATCTTTTAGAAACTTCATAAAGGGCTCATTCGATTGGAAATTCAAAGGGCTTGTGCTCTTTTTAATATTAGAAAGTGATATGAAGGCAACTAACAACCCTTCCCCGCCCATTATTTCCCCAAAAATATTCAATCAAAGCCATTTTGTTCAACGTAGTTGAACGTTCTGGAAATTAGGTCTTTGAGGATGACAATCCCTCCCCCTCAGAGCCCTCAGGGCAAGGGTTACAAGTTATCCCCTAGGGGTATATAAGGTTTTTATTGAAAACTTTGACCTAGAAACTTGAGAAAGGGTGCATTCGATTGAAGCTAGTGCCCTTTTAATAGTCGAAATTCGAAAGTCAGTGGACTTCGTGCACTTCAGACCAGGGCACTTCGTATCGAAGGAGTTGTCGACAAAACTTCGAAAAGGGTTAATTCGATTGGAAATCGGAGGGGCTTGTGCTCTTTTTAATATTATGGCAATTTTACCCACCCCCATAAGCAAAATCCTCCCACTTGGAGTGTCCACCGGATAATTACCCCCCCCCCCCCACCCCCCACCAATTAAAAGTTCTATCACATGCAAAATTTAGCAGCCACAGAGAAAGAGCAAAATGGGTACCTCGACGTATCGATGACAGTCCTTAGGGGTAACAAAGATATCATTTTGAATAGGGTAAAAAAAATTACCAGAAGTTTAATATGTCTTTTCCAGTAACGAAATTGAGAAAAAATAAAATAAACCAAACAGTTCATCACATTTTTTATTTTTTATTTTTTTTTGCAAAAATGCGAACGAAAAAAAAACCAGATCAGTGGGCAACGCTCTACCGTTGTCTGTACTAAAAGGTCATTGAATTCAATCTATTATAATTTATTAATTTTTTTTTCACCAGAGCCACTGCATATGGAATGGATGGCCGTACAAACTTCGCTTTTTTTAAAAGTCAAAAGTGATTTACCGGAAAATAGCCCCCCCCCCCCTCAGACAAATTTATCGGACCTTTCAATTGTGATGAATCAAATGGATATATCAAAGTTTATTTTGAGTGTCATTGGGGGAAAAAAGCATGGAAAGGGGTAGTTGGCTTCCAATCTGTTTCATCACTTAAAAGGAACTTAAACGTCGAATTTTGTTTGAATGGGGATTATTCCAATCTTATGGGACCCTTTGTTCGATACAATCATCTCCAGAAAAAAAAATGAAAACAAAACAAAAAAAAGGCTCGAAACCTCTACAGTAGGGATCTCTGGTCGTTTCTTTTAGTTAGGAAGGGGGCAGATGCCTCAAAGGGTGAATTTAAAAGAAAAACATCCCAACTCTCATTCAGCCCTCAGAAAATTACAAAATTAGCTCTAGGGAAGAAGGGTGAAAGTACAAATCGATAAATATTCCCTCTTAATTTTTGTGAAAATTCCTGATCTATGCCGTTATTATGAAAGTAAACAGTTACATTAAAGCTTAAAACGATCATATTTGATTCTGTATAGTAGGAGAGCAGCCCCTTCCTCATCCCCAACCACCCTTCGTGGTCTTGGAAACTTCGGAGGATACTTATTCGATCGGAAACTGAAATTTGTAGTCCTTATTGAGGTTAAAAGTGATTGGAGACCAACCAGCCCCAATCTAAGAGTAGTTTTTCTTATATATATATCTGGTCCTTTTGTTATCCCTTAGGTCATATGATCAACATTTTGAGGCATCTATTTTGTGCTTTCTCTGTGGCTACTCTATTTTGCGTGCAGGGGAATTTTCCATGGGTGGAATTATCTGGGGATGCGTTATCTGGGGGGGGGGGGGTCTCTGGGGGATTTTTCGTGGGCGGGAATTTTCCTCGGGGGGAATTTTCCGTGGGCCGGAGGTTTACGGCTTTTGGCAATTTTCTGGGGAAATATTTCGGGGGGAAAAACACAAGCCCCCTTTTTCGATATCCCTCTTAACATGCCTTTATAATTTCAACTTAATAGTCATAGCCATTCCTTAGATATTGCTGTTGTGTCCTTTTGACAACCCTCCTGCACATAGTTTGCTCTGCTTTTGTTTGACTCCCCCTCACCTTTTCTAAATGTTTTACCTTAAAGCCTCTATCCTTTTTGGAGACTCAGGATCAAACATGCCCCCTTTTCCCAATAACCAGTCTTGAATATAAACAATGGGCAACTTATTTAACTAACAGCAATTGCCCCAGGGACTTAGGGTTATGTCATCCCAGGAGACAAAGTTATTTCAATTTTCAACTTAAGAGGCATAGTTACTCTACCTTTTGACTATTTTGAATCAAATGACAGTATCAAAACTTTGATCGGATACATTTGGGAAAAATTGGAGTGGGGGTGGGAGACTGGCTGCTCCTCGACCACTTTTGACTTCTAAAAACGCCATTAGAACTTTTGATCTCTAATCAAATGACCCCCCTCTATAGTTAATATGACCAGAATAGCATTCAGGCGATCTCCCTCACTGTTTCCTCCCTGCTTTTTCTTTCTTTTTTTTTTGCATAAAACATACCAACCACAAACTGATTCTTGATAAACTGAAGACAATAATAAAAAGATTAGTACAAATTATTGAAAAAGTTTATTATTAACAACTGATTTATTCCAAAAAAAAATAAAACGACTCCAAACATCCCTTCTTCATGTAAGCGAGAGAAAATAACAACGTACAAAAATAAGAATTAAAAAACAAAGATGTTGACAAAACTAGAATCTAAGAAGATTTTGTAAACGCACAAATTTGAACACATAGATTCATATCAGTGCACCATTTTTCAGGCAACATCTTCGGGAAATGAACGCGTTTTTCCATTGTTTTAAATTTTAATTATTTGTTTGTGCATTGGATTTCCTTTGGCCAAAGGACTGGATGATATTACTCATAGGCCAATTGGAATAAAAAGGTAAGCCTCTCTTCAAGCCCCATTTTTGATGGTCTTTGCTCATGCATAAGCATTTGTTCATGAATCAGGCTTCATTTTCCCCAGGAATTAAGGCTATAAATTTTTAGGCCGTCCAAAAAAAAGTTTCGTGGTCCTTTTTCGTACACAATTTATGTGCAAAAACATTTTATTTAATTTTTCCAAATTGGTGTTCCCTTAGTCCATAGGCCTGTGGATGTAATTTTTCAGCCGATGGGAACATAGTTAGTGTCAGTTCCTGGACCCTGTAGTCAGAAGGCCATGCCAGTAAGCTAATATTTTCTATTGTACACTAGGCTCCCCTTAGCCCAATTATATTCAAATTCCATTAAAGCTTTCAGAATATCAGAAAAAATGTTTTTGGCCCTTTTTTGTGCCCATATTTGGGGCGATCCAATATTTATTTGATTTTCTTATACATGGGCTCCCTTTCATCCAATTGCTTATGGTGTTTAGTTTGATCCTGTCCAGAAACAATCTATTTGACATTTTTTTGCGGGATTGAGCCTGCAACCTATAATTTTTGTTGTATGTTTTTATAATTTTTAATTCATCAAACTTATCAGAGAAAAAGCTGATTATGTCTGCTTTTGTGCTTCTCTACACTCTTTGTTGAAAAAACAAAGAACAAAAAAAAAACATACAAATTGATGTCGAGTTGGCAAAGAGGATGTTTTGACCCAGGCATAGGTTAAAGTTTCAGGACATACATTCCCTTCTTTTTCTTTCTATAAAGTCTATTTGTCAACAATAGACGAACCTAATAGTTTAGAAGAGCTTCTTATGGGGCGATTTGGGCCATGTCCTTCCAGATGATATTTGTTGAACCCTTAAGTTACTTCGTGCAAAATGGCTATCTGATAATTATTATCGAAAGCTATAAGAGCACCTGCGGGCGGAAAAAGGCTAAGAGAACAGGACATTCATCCTCTAATCCATTGTCAAACAGTTTGTGGTAACGAGCTGTAAGTAAGGGGCGAATCGGCTCAATAGTAACCGAAACTCTAAAAAAAACGGAATTTTGACATCAATAGATATATCAAAAGAATGGACTTATTATGCTGATTCCAAAAACATTGAGGTTTCATTAAGTTTAGTTACCCGTCAAAAGCTACGAGGCTAAGAATATGTTCCTCATTTTCAGAAAAAAGGTGTAAATACTGAAACTCTATTGCAGAAGTTGCAAGCTCCCATCTTCAAAAATGAGGAATTTTGTATTCTTTGCCAGAAGAAAGATCACGGATGCGTGTTTATTTGCTTTTTTTCCCAGGGGTGGTCGCGTCGCATAAATAGTCCTAAAATATTTTGGAAAAGACCCATTCGAATACAAATTAAAAGTTTTAGTGGCTTTTTAAGTGACCAAAAAGATTGAAGTGCAACTAGCCCTCCTCCGGTACTCCTAATTTCCTCAAAGTCGTCTGATTATCATTATAAGATAACTATTTTGTTCAGCATAGTTCAAAAGTGCCGCAACTATGTCTTGGGGATAACATGACCCTTCACAGCCCTTAGGGAAAGGTCTGTAAGTCATGAAATTTCTCCTTTGCTTACGTATATCGTTTGTTATTGGTATGCAGACATTATTTTCGGAGGGGGGAATTTTTGTGGAGAAATTTTTCACTGGGATAATATTCCTTAGGGAGGGAAATTTTACGGGTTGAATATTCCAGGGGCAATTTTACAGTGGGGAGATTTGAAAAAAAATCTTATACAGATTTTTTTTTTACTTGTCTTACTTTCTGTTTGCCAACTCAATTTTGCATTTGGAGATGTTGTAGGGCAATTATCCGCTATTTTTAGCATGTGTCGATTTTTGAGAAAAAATTCAACAAAAAAGGGATTTACAAAAAGATCAGTAAAACAATTAGAAATTATAGTCTTTTTCAAATGAAAGTATGCTAAGGAGATTTTTTTTGGCTGAATCGCGCGCAAGAAGTTTTGCTTTGGAACGGAATTTTCAACGAGGACGAAATTGTCCTGACAAAATTTTACGGAGGAAGGGATATATTTTACGTGGAAAGAAATATCTACGGAGTAGTTTCCCGTGAGGGGAGGGAATGTGAACCAGATTTACCGTTATTATTTGAAAAATGATCAGAAATTAAATAAGGAAACAAGTTTTTTTAACTGAGAGAAAAGAGAAACATTAAAACTAAAAACGAATAGAAAATATTCCGTATATGAAAGGATTAACCCCCTCCTCAATAACTTACTCCTTACACTAAAAATTAACTGTTTTTCCCGATTTTACGAACGGCCCCTGAAGCACAAGGGCCGTTTAATTAGAATAGGAAGCTTTTTTAACAGTTCTAAATGCTTAAGCGTAAAGAGCAAGGTATTGAGGAGAGGGTAACCCTTTTATATCCATAATAACCTCGGTTTATTTTGAGTTTAATGTTGCTTCCTGCTTTTGGTTAAAAAAAAACTTGTTTTGTTTTTGTTTAATAGCCCTTAAGAAGATAATAAAACTTTAGATTTTAGACTAAATGATTTCTGTTCCAAGTAAATAAAACCAAGCATGCCATGCGCAGCGACCAGAAACATTATTAATAACAATACATTGGAGAAACATCACTCTAGACATATAAAAAAATCAACTGAAATCAGGAAGCAACAATAAAGCTATAAACAAACAGATATCTTATCCTTTTTAAAAGAGCAATAATTATATTTTTGCCCGAAAACGGCTGAGCATTTCCTTTTTGAAAATTGACATCTTGGGATTTTCTGGCCTAAGAAAATGATCTAGAGCTTGATCACGAGCTTGAAAAAATTCGCTGAGAGTCTAAATTTTCAAAACACTCCATTTAAATGACGTCAAATATTTCATCAGTATTTTAATGACGCCAAGCACTAATAAAGAAGTTTTTATACATGTAATTGCAACGAGAGACGTCATATTCAGATTTTCACAAGAAAAAAGACATTTGCGTACGGAAGATTTGCAACAACGAGGATCGAAATGGTTTAAAAACGAAAGTTTTAAAGAAAAGGCTGTATGCATGTTGCAGCCATAATAGTATAAAACTCGCTGATGTCTCGAATAATTTTTCCATAATTATATGAATAGACTAAAAATAAGACTCATAAAAATTAAGTTTTTCTTAATATCCTTAGCCCCTTTTTTTACTCATAAATATAAAATTGTCCTTAATACTTGAGAGATTCGATTAGTTTATTAATCTGGCACGATAACTTTAAAAACAAAATGGATAACTTTAAAAACAAATTGCAAAAAATAATTCCTTAACACAATCTAAATATTGGAACATTTTATTAGTCTAGCACGTTAATATTAGAAAATTTTTGCCACATTAAACTTAGCTAAGTTTAAAATATTACGTCTTTCGCAGCAAGAATTTCCTATTTTTGAACCGTTAATTTTATATAACAATAAAAAAATAGTCCTCTAGGAAGACCCCAAAACACAAATGTATAATTATTAAAAATAATAGTTCTTTTGGACAAGAATAAATTTTTGAACCATCAATCGTGACAAGATCAAGCGGACGATGCGGTTAGATGACATGCAACAGCGAGAATCAGAACGTGTCAAAAATGGAAGTGAAGGACAATGAATTGTGTGGCTGAAAAAAATGCGACGACAAGAATCAGAACGAACTAAAAGTGAGAATGAAGAAGAAAGAATTTTGTGGTTAGAAGACAAGTGGCCATTATAATTAGAACGATTAAAAACAACAATCTTCGACGCCAACAAGCTGTGGCATAAGACCCAGTACAAACCAACATAGATGCTGCAAACTCTGCAAATGTTAGTCACAAGTCATTGAGACCCTTGAACATTGTATGTATTCACTGTGGAGTCCCTCATTTTCACGAGGAAAGAGTAGCAAGCAACGTTAATTAGTTTTGATATTACTGCTTGCATGGTCAAATTGCATTACCACCTCCAAACTTTCCTAGTGAATTGGTTTGCCTTTATTAGGGTGTCATTTTAAGTCTAAAGACTTTTAGAAATAAATCAAAAACTTGAACTCATTTTTCGCTCTCGCTTCATTCAACGTAAGCGAAGATGAAACCATAAATAGTTGCTATGTTTTTAGCTTTAAAGAAGATATGTTTTAGCTGGCTAAATTTATCCCATAATCAATTTTACGGAATATCCATCACATACCACTGAAAGGGACTTTGAACCACCTTCATATGGTCAAATGTACTTTTCAGACCCCGATGAAGCTATAGAAGAACGCTTTTGCAATCTTTAAATTACGGGATCTCGCGCAACCTAATGGATTTCTTAGAAGAAATATTACAAGACACAAACAGCTATGCCAAAGGTTACATGAAAATGCGAGAAGTGGAGGATAACGTGAATCAACGTGCTGTTTCACTTCGACACCATCCTGTAAACGTGCAGCTGATTTTTCAAGCTGTAATACCCCACCTGCATTGGATTGGTTTTAACTCTTTGCATTTCGTTGGAACACTTTTTCAACAATATCTTGTCGAGATAGATATTCTTGTTGAGCGTCATCACATCCAATGGCTAAAGTTGAAGCAGAAAATTATTATGATTGAAAAGTACGTATGTCAAATGAAAGTTGGGGGGCAAATAATTGTGCTGAAAGAAGACAAGCGACAGCAAGAGTGTAAAAATGAAAGTGAAGAAGAAAGACATATTATGTTAGAAAAACAAAGCCATCACAATCTTTGACACCAACAATATGTGGCGTAAAACCAAGTAAAAACCTACAAAAATGCTGTGAACTACGCTAGTGTTATTTACAAATCATTGGGACCCTTCAAACTTATAAGCATTCCCTTTGGGGCCCTCCATTTTCCTGAGGAAAGAGTAGCAAACAAATCTGATTCACTCGGAGGTTGCTACTTGCTTGGTCGGATTGTATTGCCACCTCCACAGTTTCCAAATGAATTGGTTCGGCTTTTTTTTAAGGACGTAACTTTCTCTTTAAAGAGTTCAACAAATAAATCCAAAACTCATATTTCATTTTACTTTACCCGCATTAAGCGAAGGCAATAATTTTGCATCAATAGTCGTAATGTTTTCAGCTTGAAATTAGATGATCAAATTTATCACAAAAATAATTTAGTGGCATATCCACCACAAACCCCCTGAAGGTTACTTCAAGCCACGTATATATAACTAATTGTACTCTACACCTCAATGAAATTGTTAAAGAATCCCTTGAATCTTCTTTAAATAATAAATTCTCTCGTAACCTAATGGATCTCGTGGAATAAACATAGCAAGACACAAGCAACTATTCCAAAGGTTACACGGTGTTTGAAAATTTGGGCATAAAAAATGTAGTTTTTAGGCTTCTCTTCCTCCTCCCTACACAAAGATCCAACAGTCATTATCCCTAATAGCTGATTTTCAACCATGTATCACTGTAATTAGTTTTATGAAGCCTCATAGGAATCAACTTAGTTAAGTGAAACTTTAAAGTAAATGCCTGTATTAACAATTTATTTTATATGGATTACGTACATGTTTAAAAGCGAATACATCACCTCAATGCATTGCTGCCTCTTAATCTTGAAAGCACAAAATAGATATTTTAAATACCTTTAGGTAGATTTGCTATATCAGAATTTTCAATTACTAGTTTTTTCTATCTCTTTTAGCAGAAAACTATTATTTTGTGCCGAAAAATAGCAGGAGATACCACTGACATTGCTCTGACAGTCTTTTTTACTCCTTTAGATGGGCACTATAACTTTAAGTTTTGTTGAAATTAGTCTGCTTTTGACTTTCTAGAACCCTTGGTTCGACTGGGTAAAAAATAATTTCGGAGACCACACTGCCTTTCCATGACGATAAAATAAAAGTCCAAAATAGGGAAAATCCTTTTTAATCGACAGTGTATAATAAATTTCACAAAAAATACCAGCTATTTCGGTCACATATACAGTGACCGTCATCAGTAGTAAAACTAAACTAAAACAATTTAATACAAAAGTTTATATACTAAATCAAATAAAACTACATATTGTTTAATTCTCCAATTCTTTTCAAAGCGAAGGCTGAAGCTAGCTCTTTGGCCTTCTTGGATTCGGTTCATTAGTGTTCAATAATACAACGTTTGGACAAAGGTCAACTACATTGGATGAATTGAACTTTACTCTGTCAGATTTTAATAAATTATCATAGATATAGTTCAGCCCATGTTCACCTGTATCCCGATTCAAAGCAATATTCTTGAATAAGATTTTCTTTATTTCAAGCGTTTCACGAAAATTTGGCTTTACACCCCGATCCCTAGAAATTAAAGAGAAATTCTCGAACAAAATAAAATGGTCTGGAAAATTAAAAATAAGTTCCGAAAGGGCTGAAGTACAACCTTCAGACTTAGAATTTTGCTTTAAAGCCGAAGAAATAGAATCTCTATGTTGTAATAATCTTATTTCCAAACTCTGGTTAGTACGTCCCACATATGAGCTTCCGCAAGTACATGGGATCTGATAAACCCCACTTTGTTGCCCCAATGAAGTTAGATCCTTCCCAGAATTTAGAAAACTACCCAAAGTATTATTACTCTTTAAAGCTATCCTTAGACCATTGCTTTGTAAAATTCTTTTAAGTTTTTCACTTAGCCCGGGTACATATGGTAAGGAAGAAAAAACATCCTTCTCCCGAGTTGTCTCCATGACTTCCTTAAAAATCTCTAGAAAGCTTTTTCTTCTTTTTGAAAAAGTCTGGTTAATTAACCATTCTGGATACATGTTGCTTATTAGTATTTTCCTTAGAAAAGACAACTCCTCCTCAACAAATTTCGGAGAGCAAATACTGAAGATCCGATCAGTTAAAGAAATGATCAAACCAATTTTTACTTGGCGAGTGTGACCGGAACTATAAAACAAAAATCTATTGTTATTTGTCGGTTTTCTGTAAATTTTAAAATACAGACTATTTTTATTTTTTTCAAAAGAAGAACATCAAGAAAAGGAAGTTTCCCATTCTCTTCCAATTCAACAGTAAACTTTAAACCCTCCCCCAAACAATTAAGATGTTCCAAAAATCCTTTTAATTCCTCCTCCCCATAATCCCATACTTAAATAATATCATCCATCTACCGGCCCCAGAAAATATGTTTTAAAAAATATGAATCTTACGCAATTGTTTCAGAATTCTCCACAAAAATATTAGCTAATAAAGGGGATAAAGGGGCCCCCATAGGTAAATCATTTATTTGTTCGAGATACTCCCCTCTTCATGAAAAAAATAAGAGAACTTGTTGCACTACAACCCTACTAAACACACAATTACAGAAACATGCAAATCGGTCTTGCCGCAAATCAAATCCAAATTTCGGAAGAGCTTTCCTTCTCGAAGAGTTTCGGCTGCTTCTAAATCAATCTTCGTGTACGTTGATACAATGTCGAAGCTTGAAAGCAAAGAATTCGAAGAAATTTCTACTTTTTTCAGTTTTTCAACCAAATTCGAAGTATTCTTAATATACGGATTTGTGTAGACAAAAGTGGTTTACAGATTGACACTAACCACTTGCTCAAAACACTTGTTGGTGACCTTGTACTTGACATAATTGGTCGTAATGGTAGGTTAGGCTTATAAATTTTGGGAAGTCCATATAATTTAGGGCACAAGGAACTGCGTGGCAGGCATTTGTAATAAAGTTGAGGTGTAATTTTTTCTCTCTCTCTATTTATGATAATTTATTAAAATCTGACAGAGTAAAGTTCAATTTATCCAATGTAGTTGACCTTTGTCCAAATGTTATATCATTGAACGGCTAATGAACCGAATCCAAGAAGGTCAAAGAGGCTAGCTTCCACCTTTGCTTTGAAAAGAATTAGAGATTTAAACAATATATAGTTTTATTTGATTTAGTATATAAACTTTTGTTTTAAATTGTTTTAGTATAGTTTTACTACTGATGACGGTCACTGTATATGTGACCGAAATATCTAGTATTTTTTTGTGAAATTTATTATACACTGTCGATTAAAAAGGATTTTATCCCTATTTTGGACTTTTATTTTATCAACTGGTTAAAAACACAAACAAACAAACAAACAAACACGAATCCGTGATCATTCTTCTCGTAAACAACGCGAGATAAAATATTTTTATATATAGGAGCTGGAAAATTCCGCAGTAAATCTTATAATGTTTGATTTGATAGTGTAATTTTTACCGGCATAACTAGCCCTTTTAGGAGTGTTTTCCCCTTTCTAAAACGTGGTAGGTATTTTCAGACTACGCATCAATGCTTGTTGCGTAGTTTAAATATACATATATACATATGTACTATCCATTTAGTGAATAGTACCTATTTAGAATCAGCATAAAAAGTGAATTGTTTCGATGAAAACTGTGTTTCTTATAATTATTGGTTACAAATAGCACGAGTTGCTCGTTATCACGAACTGTTTGTTGGGTTGCAACGTACAATGTGTTTAAGGCATGAGTAAGGCTAGCCAGCATAACTTGATAAATCTGGCGATAAGTTTTACTGGTAATTTATTATGAAAAGAAAATCCTACTCGAATTTTATCCAGTTGATAAATATCCTTAACATATAAGCCAGTATTAGTAATTAGAGAATACTTACCAATGACACATTCATTGTCTTTAAAAATTTTTGGAAATACGCAGTCACATAAGAAACCTTTAAGCGTAAAAAAGGGCCTACAGGTTCGACCCCCAGAAGAACAGTCAATAATTCCTTCTGGCTTCAAGCATCCAAAGGAAAGGAATAAAATTATACAAGTCCCTAAAATATTCATTTTTGCAAAATGAACATAACACATCCAGGTTATGATAGAGAATAGACTAAGAATCTTACATTGCTAAAAAAGTGAACGAGGTTCTCTAGTAAAGAACCTATGAAAGACCGGTTTGCCACGTTAAACAAACTTACCAATCCTTAAAAAACAAACCTCGACTAAACGCAGACGTTATTTACTGACATGATAAAGACGTTTATACCCAGAAGAGTAACATTAATTTTATTTCCAAATTAAGATTGTACATCCACAGTCTAAAATACCTACGTCTTTAATCGTCTATTAATTGTGCTAAGAAAGAATTCATAAGACAAAGAAGTGACAACTTTAAATTTCTCGGGATACTAATGGACTCAAATAAACCATTTAAAGGCCATGTAATTCATCTTCAAATGAAACTGTCAACAAATATTTGAATGATAAACCATCCAAAATTTATTCTGCCTTTTTTAGCCCTGAAATCGTTTTATCATTCTCTGTTACATTCATATATAAATTATTGTCCGAATATTTTTTTGAATAATTTTATAACTCTTATTCTTCCCCTTCAGAGGCAACAAAATAATGCTCTGCGCATATTGAAACTCCAACCACTCCAACCACCAGTTGTCCTAGGAGGAAATAGGTCTTGATAAGCCCGAGTGCGCCAAGCTAAGGTTGGGACCTCTTAGCTGTGATTCGCGTTCCCGTCCCTAGTGAGGCTAGAAGAGAGCCTTAAGTTTAATCTCATCACGGTGGAGTAGTGAAACGTTCTACTGGTTGCCTAGCCCGACCGGCAAAACGGCTAACGCAACGCGGCGCCATAGGTTTGGGGAGCAGCTGGTCAAGAAAATTTCCATGAAACACCAATCGATCCACAAGATTCAGTTATAATGATCAATTCTACGGCATCCATAATATTTATCAGGCTGATGCCTGATTCGAGAATAGAGAGACTTATCCCCACCAAGAAACTTAGAGTTGGTTCTATGAATGTAAGAAGTTACAATGCCGAGTCAACTCAGATGCTCCTTGCTAATGAAATGAAAAAGTATGGACTCAATATATGCTGCCTTTCTGAGACTAGATTGAACGACATACTGACGAAATCAATTGACATCACGGATTCAGAAACATTTAAATTTTACAACTCTGGACCGACTGACGGGAGTGGTATCCACGGAGTTGGACTCCTCCTGGACCCAATTCCTGCATCAACTGTCATTTCTTGGCAACCAGTGTCAGCAAGAATCTTCACCTTGAGCCTGAAAGGCCGGATTAGTAACGTGACTATATTGTCCGTCTTCGCACCTATCAAAGATAGCCCTGATGATGCCAAAAATGTGTTCTACTTTGAGCTACAGAGATTACTCGACTCTGTGCCAGGACATAACATAATATTTGTCACTGGTGATTTAAACGCAAGGGTCGGTAAACCAGATGAAAACACCAAAAGAATGACCGGACGCTATAGCATCGGAGATAGAAACTCGAACGGCGAGAGGTTACTACAGCTTTCCAAATACAATGAGCTATGTACGGTTAACACTCAGTTCGAGCATAAGAAGTACCACCTTGTGACCTGGAGATCTAACGATGGGGTCACCAATGCCCAGATCGACCATTTCCTCGTCAGAAGACTTTGAAGGAGCTCATGTTTGGATGAAAGAGTATACAGAGGCACAGATAAAGGCTCAAAAACGGCTCCGACCACTTTGTTCTTATCTCTAAATTCAGTTAAAGACTAATCACCCACAAAAAGAAGATAAAAACCGATCAGTTTTTTGTATCAAGACTACTAAGTCCACAGATCAAGGCAGATTTTGAGCTACAGCCTAGCAATCGATTTGAGGGCCTTACTGACTACACTGACATCGAAGACCGATGGTCCAAGACGAAAGTCCTGACAAAATATGTTGCTGAACAAGCTCTTGGTCACAGAAAGAGGAGACCATGGCTCTTGAGAGGCCAGCTTTCTGTGATGTGCAGGAGACATCGTTGATCATCTTTTGGAGCTCAGCGGATGAGCTACTCATGAGAGCCACATCGTTTGTGAAGTCAAGGTCTGTCGGGGAGATCGGTTTGTCTTCTCTCTAACAGAAGTCAAGCTCTTTGTGGGTGTAAAGCGAATTCGAGATTATCCAGTCTACTACGTAATTAATTAGACCTCGCGAAAAGGGGCACTCCTGTTAAACCCCTAACTCAAAGTCAATTTCTGTTCTATCGCCGTCAGCAGTTTGGACTCTTGGAACTATTGAATCCTAGGGTCCTTTGGGTATTTCTATCAGTTCTGTTGAGACATCGTCTTCCACCATAATCTTCCAAAGCTCGTCCCTGATCAGGGAGTCAAAAGCGGCAATAAAACTGACGAAGGCGATGACAGCGGACAATTGAAATCTCTCGCTCTTTTGTAGAATGATGTGGAGGAAGTCTTTCAGCTGGCATAGCAGTGTAGGGAAGACTTATACATCTCCACTGAGATTTCATTCCCTCCGGGGGCTTTGTTATTTTTCATGTTTTTCAGTGCCCACAGAAAATCGGCAAATGACGATGGCTGTTGAACTATCTGATAGGGTTCCTTCGGTGCACTCTGGAAATCGGGTAGATAACACAGAGGTTTTGTTGGATTAAGGAGCTTGGAGAAATGTTCTTCTGATCTCTCAAGGTGTTCTTTTTCTGTCTGAATAAGGTTGCCCGTTTTGTCTTTCATGGAGTCCGTGGAGGTTGGCGACTTGCCTCTCGTTTCCCTCAGTAGCTTTAATGTTTTCCTTCGGTCATGTGATTCTGCTGTTTGTTGTGTATTAGAACCCATTTTCGACCAGTATTTCTCCCTGTCACTATGAGCAGACTGCTTTACCAGCTTGCGAGCATTTTTTGGGGGTTCTTTAGGGCCACTGAGTTTGGGCCGTTTCTTTTCCACTAGCTCAATTGTGGTGTCCTGACACCGGTAACTAGACAAAAGCAAAGACGTATTGATTCACCCGGTTGTATACAAAAGTGTAGCGGACGGTTACGATCAAAATGGATCAAATTTTGAGAGGTGCTTATGAAAGTATTGGAGAACCTGGAAGTTTAACTTCTCCAACTACACTTGTACGGGTTACCGGAATTATAAAGAAGCTAGCAAAAGAATATTTACAAAAGGAACCCAGTTATACTCTTCATCGAAATCGCAGGACAAGAGGTCGTGACTATCGAAAAACTAAAGCCTTTTATTTTCTGCATATATTTCAAGCAGATCTTTTGACTCTAAACACAATTCAAAGAAGTCATAATAAAAGTATATTTTACTTGCAATATGCGTTTTTAGTCGGTATGTATATGCAGTTCTATTGCAGTCAAAGAGAGGTAATGAAGTTGTTAAACCCCTTGAATGTATCTTTGAACAAGATTCACATAAAAAAATTTAAACAGACCGTGGAAGTAAATTTGTTAATACCCATGCAAAGAATATTTTATTGAAATACAATACAATACTCTATGATAGTCATAGTCCTATAAAGGCCGCATTGGCAGAACGTTTAATACGAATTATTGGACTTTTAATTTCGAGATATTGTACATTGAAAGATACGGCTGCATTTATTCATTATTTAGATAAAATCATGCAAATATAAATTGAACATTCTCATCGATCCTTGTTCAATACTAGCCCTCGGGAAATTCATCATACTGGCAATACACATTTCCTTAAACAATATTCTAATGAAATGGCAGGAAAGAAAAAATTTAATGTTGGTGATACTGTTCGAATCAAAAGTACAAGAAATATTTTTGAAAAGGGAAATTACTTGTGGTCTAAGAACTGTTTAAAGTGTCAAAAATCGTAGATACTAAACCAATGAAATATCGGCTTCGTGATATGGAAGATGAAGAGATTCTTGGCGTATTTTATGATTATGAGTTACAAAAAGTTAAAAACACTGGAATGTATCAAATTGAAAAGGTATTCAAGAATCGTACTCGTCAGGCTAAGAAACAGTTCCTGGTTCGCTGGCTAGAATGCAACTCCGATTTTGATTCGTGATTACTCGCCGAAGGCATTCATAATATCTGAAGGTTTCTATATAACATTCATGCCCAATGTTTCTGATCCTCTTTATAACAATTTGAATAAAACGAGCGATTTTTGGACAAAACTTTCCCCTGCCATTAAATTTGAGGGAAATTATGAAATGGCTCTTGTAGATTGTATTCTTAAAAACAGATACGATATCCTAGGAAAGTATCGTGCGTATGATATTGAAATTACACCCGATGATTGGCCAATTGTTGACGATCAATATGTGATTGAAAATATTAATTCATTCGAATACCCCTTTGCCACATTATCATATAAAGACTTTGGGAGTACGAACGAATTGTGTGGTGCAATCAACCAAAAAATTTCTCGTAGTAAAAATGGTGCCTTTCAATTCAATTACTCAAAAGAAAAGGGAAAAATTTAAGGTTATTCTCAATGATAACCTAAGAGAAGTGCTTGGTTTTAAACATAATGTAATCAATGGAAAAAGTGCAGGAAGCGCTAGGGGCATGAATCGTGTAATTTTCGCAGAGTATCCATCTGCCTTCTCTTCCGACCGTTGTATATTCCTTTATGCATCCTTTGTCGAGAGATCAAGAGTTGGTTATACCAATATCCCCCTCCTACGCGTTCTTGAACGAAAAACCTCTAATGACCTTATTCATCACTACAATATAAAGCACCTTCAATACGTTCCAGTCAACACTTCATATTTGGAGCTCTGTCAGTTAACATTAAGATGCGAATTGGGTGATCCTCTCGCAATAAAAAAAGGGTTGGCTGTGGTTACATATCATATTCGACCTATTCAGCAAAATGGCTAATAGAACTCGCTTTGTATGTCCTGATATTGATCGCTATGTTGCTACTCCTGGACCACGCCAGTTGGGACATGGAATGGACTATTATAGGGGTTGTTCGTCTATATCCAGGTATGGTCTCGGCAATTGGTTTGCTAAGCTTTTTCGCTCTGCACTACACTTGGGAAGAAAATATATTGCACCGGTTGCAGTAGATTTTCCATCCTCTACATTACATGATTGGGGTTCTGGGAAAGATATTCAAGAAAGTGTTTCGCAAAATCTGAGGTCGAGGGCACGATCTCTCGGCGAGCAATTGAACCTGAGGGGAAATGCTTTTAAAAGGAGTAGAAAGACCCCATCACTCATCAGTCTCAACTCAGCCGGGAAGCATAAAGCATCAAAAAAGATAAAAAGATCCAAAAAGGATTTCTTTTCCTAAGATGACATATCCACCACATAAAGATTCTCACCCTTCAGTCACCTCATCTCTAAATCTTTTCAATGCCGAAAATGTAGATGTCAGTGTAAAACATGGAAACTGTGAACAACTTTACCCACTACAACCGCTCTCTGAAAATATCAATTTTCAAATTTATTCTAATGAAGACTACTTTATCGATTTGAATTCGATATTTATAGATTTAAATGTCATTGTTAAAAAATCGAACAATAAAAAACCAAGTGCCACCGAGAATTGAGCAGAGCAGAAAATCTATTATTCAAAATCGGAAGCGGGTACAAGATTTAAAAACAAATAGGTGTGGTTTTCATGCCCTACTATATTTTATTTTTCGAAGTCGTGGCCATACTGACATGGAATTTATCAGGATTTATGGTGACATACCTCAATTAAACGACTTTCTAGTAGAAAATTCTCTTATTTACCTCTATAATATAAATTTAAGTGCCCTACAAGTGAAATGCTTTAAAAATTGTATGTAAATTTCTTTATTAATAAAATTTTGTATACAAAACACTGTGTCCTATAGATTTCTTCTTCTACGCATAGGTAATCACCTGAAACGACAAGTGCAGGTTGCTCGTTAGGATTCAACTTGTATTCGTCTTGACTTGCAAAATCAGGGTCACATTTTCTACAATATAGTGTTACTTCATTTTTATTAAATATCTTTTTAAAGTCAATAATACTACTCTGTATCATGTGATAAAATTCAAGGGTTTCAATTTGCTTATTTGAAGCAATGTCACATACAAAATTCTCATCTGAAGACTCACTTTCTGTAACAGCCAAATAAAAATATGTAGGTTTATAATCAAAGTAGCCATCACAGTGTCTTCACAGTGATGTCGTAAAAACCAAACTCTTTTATTATTCCAGCAATTAAAGCGCAGAACTGGTTCTTTTTCACAAAATAATTTAAAGCCATGACCATACCAGTCTCTTAAAAATAAACTGAACTCACTTTTAAGGTTTTTCGCAATCAGGCCAGGATAAGTATTTTCCCATTTATTGCTTTTATCATATTGTCAGTGGGTGCATAAGAATCCTCTATTGTGAGAGTCATAAATCTCTTCAATACATGGATTACAGTCTTTAATTTGCACTGCATATCCTCTATGCAATTTACATGGATTGCATAATTTACACTTTTCATTATATTCATCAGCAAAAGTACAATTCTCACAGGATGACCAGCTGCACAAAGTATACAAGGATAATGGGAATATGTAAAACATTTTTTCGATGTTGAATTTTCCACTTCCGAAAACAAACTGACTCTCAAACAGCATCTCCTAGGAGCGTTACAAAATGGCCGTCTATGTAGTGGATAAGAGCAAAACCACAATGTCATTTTGTATTGTCTCAATCAATATATCTATAAATTGAGTAGAAACTTGGAGACCACAACGAAAAAGCTTCATACAATAGTCCAAAGATAGGGAATTGATTCCCGTAATATCGTTAAGCCTTTCTCCGGAAAATATCTTTCTTTGAAGAGATAATCCCAGACATTCATCATCCAAAACTAACCACTTATCCAATTTTACTAGATTACGTATGATTTTCTGTTTTTCAAATCTATCCATTTTAACACTCTCACTGTCAAATACAGACTGTTTTCAATAAATTTTTCTCTTCAATATATTTCACCAGTGCACTTAATCAATCATCTAGTCTCTTTATATGCGCTATATTCACCTTAGCCACGAAGCACAATTGTTCCGGCTTGAATTTTCTTAATGTTATAACATATCCATTATACATCTTGTCCCACTCTAAGGTTAGTTGAGAGCCCGTTGTAATTTCTACCGCCACCTTAGGCGCTCTAGGTCCCGTTTCCTCAATACTTTTAATATTCAATAATTTATAAACATCCATGTTGAGTGTCCCACTTCCAGAAAGAAGCTAATCCTTGATCAATAGTTTCAACCATCTAGGAACGTGTCTAGACATGTTTTTGCCTAGAAACATAATTTGTCTAGAAACAGGGAAGACGGGGGGCTCATCCATCTGTGGCTGCGTCTAGAAACATGACACGCGCTTGAACCCTATCCTAGTAACATAATTTATTTCAACTCTGACCTACAAACATAATAAACATCAACAAAACAAAGAAAATCAAACAACATAACCATGAAACAACATTAACATAACATAATATCTAAATAACCATGAAACAACATCAGTATAGCATAACCATCAAACAACATAACATAACCAACATGACATAACATCAACATAACATAACATAAACAAAACATAACAGCAATAGCCATGAAACAACATCAACATAACATAACCTACAATAGCCATCATGCAACAGTAACCTAACATAATAACAATAGCCATCAAACAGAATTAAAATAACATAAAAACAACAGCCATCAAACAAAATTAACATAACATAACCAACAATAACCATCAAACAACATTAACATAACATAACCAACATTGTTTAACCACAATAACCATGAAACAACATTAACATAACATAACAACATAACATAACATAAAAATAACGTAACCAGGAAACAACATCAACATAATAAAACAACATAACATTACATCACCATAACATAAACATTAAACATAACATAACAACCATAACCATCAAACACATGTTAATTTCCCTAGGGATGCGTTTGAAATCCAATGGAAAAGGGATAGGGATGACTTTAAAACTCCATGCTAATTGCTCTAGGGATGACTTTGAAGTGCTTGGGAGGGGGCTAGCTAAATTTTAATATCTTTGATCACTTAAAAAGAGCACTAGAACCTTAGATTTCCGATAAAATGAGCCCCCTCTCGATCATCTAGGATCACTGGTTCGACAGGATCATCCCTGTAAAAAATATACAACAAAAGAGGAAACATGTATATATCTTTATTCTGGCAGAAAATGCAAAATTCCACATTTTGCGTATAGAAGCTTGAAACCTATGCAGTTGGGTTCTCGGGTATGTTGAATCTGAAGGTGGGATTTTCATTATGAACTTTTGATTTATTTTTTAAGGGGGGGTCCCTTTTTCCAAAAATTGGGCAAATTTTCTCAGGCTTGTAACTTTTGATGGGTAACATTAAACTTGATGAATTTCATATATTTTAAATATACATCAAACTTCGATTCTTTTGACCCATATTTTGTTATCAAGATGTCTCTTAGAGATTCGGTTACTATTTAGCCACATCGCTTCTTACTTACATTCGCTACGTTTCGTTACATTCAGAAAAATTGATCTTAAACAGCAGTACACACTCAAATAAATTAAGTTTCTTGCATAAATAGGCAGCCTCGAACCTTGTTAAAGATTTTTCATCTTTGGTTTGAGAAAAGTCACGTAAACAAAGTTTAATTTGGTTACTATGTTCCTTTAAGAATTTCATAGCAGACTACTCTGGAGTTGACCACCTGGTGTTCCAAATAAGTTTAATACTCAAGTTTTGCTCTTACAAAGTTTTTTGCAATGCATCCCACCTATGTTCATACCATGAAACGCTGGAGAGTACAAAGAAATAAACTTGATTGTTATTACCAAATGTTTAAGTACTTCCTTTCGATATGTCTATTCATTTTAAATTTGTAATTCCAGTTAAGCGACAATGTGTCCGGTAATTTACTATCTGGTTACAAAATTAAAACGAAGTCTTTTTCTTTTTCGTAGTTTTTTCTTTTTTTTCACTTCCCCTTATATGTTTAAAGGATCCCATTATAAAGACTACGTCTCAAGAAGAAAGAAGAAAATGATGTTCAATTAAATTCATTTTTACTCAAAATGACATTCGCAATTAAAATAACAAATTGTGGTATTTTTTATCATATATTATTTTTATTAAAAAGTCTAACACTCTTATAAAACCTATATTCAAGTCTCTGGAATTCCAGAAAGTATCAACTATGAATCCAAAATAATCTATTTGCAATCAAGTCCAGGAACTTAAATTCTAACTCCACAATTTTCGATCTGAACAAAAAAAAACATACAATATGTTCAGGAGACACTGATTTTAAATAGCAATGTTTGACTCGTTGGTTCGAGGGGTTTTCCCCCAAGGAAATCCACCCCCTGATGACTACAATCCCTCCAAATTCCCCAAATTCTCCAATCCCTCTGAAAAATGCCCCTCGTCCCTGTATTCCTTCTGAATAGTTCTGGGTTTTCATTAGAAGGAGAAATTAAAGTTCTACTCGCCTGTTTAAGTCAGAAGTAATGCTATAACGATACCTAAAGTAAACAGCCCTAAGGGTTCGATGTATTACTATTTATTTATTTTTCCCCAGAGCCATTTCATGTGGATGGGGTAGTAAGTAGTGGGGCCATAATACATTGAAAGTAATGCCCTCGCTTTTCCCATAAGATTTTAAGGTCATGCCCTCTGAAGTCACGGTAAACACCCTCACACCTGTACAATGCGGTCAGCTATTTCTACCGGAGCCCTGTTTCTAGTTCGAGAGATTTCT
Source organism: Artemia sp. Qi Xiang Cuo (assembly GCF_049724085.1). NCBI lineage: Eukaryota > Metazoa > Arthropoda > Branchiopoda > Anostraca > Artemiidae > Artemia > Artemia sp. Qi Xiang Cuo. The sequence continues at coordinate 80,426,171 of NC_142797.1, read as the reverse complement.
ACACATGTTTCGTCATGTGAAACTTCCCCTTTGTTTCTCTGTGACAGCCCTGTTACATCACGTGACACACCCCATTGAATTTCCGTGACATCCCTCTGACGTTACGGTATACACCCCCGTTTGAAGGCCCATGTTACATCACGCGACACACCATCGCCTTCAAAGGGTCAGATAAGTTGGGCTACCAACCTCTCAAGCCGTCACACCTACGTAATGCGGTAACCGGTTCTATTAAAGAGAACACAGTTGCCAAGACTCCGTGAAACACTCCCCTGGAATCCAATGACGTCATGGCACACCCTGTTTCAAACGGAGAGGACTAATATGCTTGACACAATTTAATGTCACAATACGTCAGGAATCTATTGAGGGAATCCACGCCTGTAACGTAATGACAGCTCACACCTTACGTAATTATTACGCAACACTGTCACGTTTTACTTTTTTTTTCCCCCAACCCCAAAGCGTTTTTCTTCTTCATTAACTAAATGGCGGTACACACTTTATATAAGGTCAGTGCATCTTACGCATGCATCACTGGTAAGAGCATCCATCACTGCCAAGATAATACCATTTTATTATTTTTCGCCCAAAAGCCTCATGACATTTTCGTTTTTTCGGCCTTTCATTTTTCACTCGAAACACCTTTCATTGTTTTTCTTTTTTCTGTTTTTCTATAGTTCTTGACCCCACCATGACTCGAAAGGTCATTCTCTTCCAATGGAACGCGCTCTAGCCAAGAGAACTAAGAATAGATTCCTAATGTTTGGTATCAGAGAAATACTTTCAGTAGATAACACAAGCCCTCTGTCGTCACAGAAACCATAGGAAAAATAGTAATTGGATTTCAAGTTTACAGGTAAGGGAATTAACACAGGGAAATTAACATAGGGAATTATCATTGAGTTTCTACAACAGTCCTCCGACGTCACGGAAGCCTCGGAAAAATAGTATTGGATTTCAAGCGCACAGGTAGGGGAACAAAAACAGGGAAATTAACATATGGAATTATCATTGAGCTTCTACAACAGCCCTCTGTCGTCACTGAAGCCACAGAAAAAATAGTATTGGATTACAAACGCACAGGTATTGGAATTAACACAAGGAAATTAACATAGGGCAATAGCATTGGATATCAAACGCAGAGGTATGGTAATTAGAATAGGGAAAAAAGCATTGGATTTCAAAGGCACAGGTAGGGGAATTAACACAGGGAAATTAACATAGGGAAATTAATAGGAAAGTTCTGGAAGTTAGATTAGTAGATATAACTAAACCTCAAGCCCTCGCACCTGTACAATGCAGTTACCGGTTCTATTAAACTGGACACAGATGCCAAGACACACCCCTCTGTACTCCAATGACGTCATGACACAACCCGTTTCAAACGGAGAGGACTAATATGCTTGATGCAAATTTATGTAACCATGCATCAGGAACCCAAGGGGGAATCCCCGCTTGTAACTTAACGACAGCACACATCTTACGTAATTATTATGCAACAAAGTCACGTAATACTTTTTTTCGCCCTAAACCCCCAAATTGTTTTTTCTTCTTCACTAACTTAATGGCGGTGCACACTTTATGTAAGGTCAGAGCATATTACGCATGGATGGCGCATCCACCACTGCCTGTTAATACCATTTTGACACTTTTCGCCCCAAAAGTCTCAAGACATTTTCGTTTTTCCGTCGTTTGATTTTTCACTCGAATCACCTTTCATATTTTTTCTATTTTTTCTATCGTTCTTTTAGTTTAGATTCTCACTTTGGTTTTAGTTTGGAGTTTGAGTTTAGAGTTTAGAATTTTAGATTGGAGTCTTAACTTAGAGTTTTAGTTTAGTTTAGTTTTAGTTAAGAGTTTTAGTTTAGATTTGTGGTTAAATTTTAGTTAAGAGTTTCAGTTTACAGTTTTATTCTAGAGCTCTTAGCTTAGAGTTTTAGTTAGAGTTATAGTTTAATTTAGTTTTAGTTAAGAGTTTTAGTTTAGAGTTTAGAGTTTTAGTTTAGAGTATTAGATTAGAGTTTTTAGTTGTAGTTATAATTTAGTTTAATTTTAGTTAAGAGTTTTAGTTTAGAGTTGTAGTTTAGTTTTAGCTAAGAGTTTTAGTTTTGAGTTTTAGTTTAAAATCTTAGCTTAGAGTTTTAATTAAAGTTATACTTTAGTTTAGTTTTAGTTAAGAGTTTAAGTTTGTAGTTGTAGTTTTAAATAGAGTTTTAGTTAGAGATATAATTTAGTTTAGTTTTAGTTAAGAGTTTTAGTTTAGAGTTGTAGTTTATTTTTAGTTAATAGTTTTACTTAAGTGTTTAGAGTTTTAATTTAGAGCCTTTGCTTAGAGTTTATTTAGAGTTATAGTTTAGTTTATTTTAGTTTTAGTTAAGAGTCTTAGTTTAGAGTTTAGTTTAGTTTTAGTTAAGAGTTTTAGTTTAGAGTTTAGAGTTTTAATTAGAGTTATAGTTTAGTTTTAGTTTAGAGTTGTAGTTTAGTTTTAGTTAAGAGTTTTACTTTAGGGTAGTTTTAGTTTAGAGTCTTAGCGTAGAGTTTTAGTTAGAGTTATAATTTAGTTTAGTTTTAGTTAAGAGTTTAGAGTTGTAGTTTATTCTTAGTTAACAGTTTTACGTTAGATTTTAGAGTTTTAGTTCAGAGTCTTAGCTTACAGTTTTAGTTATATTTATAGTTTAGTTTAGTTTTAGTTAAAAGTTTTAGTTTAGATTTTAGATTTATGGTTAAAGTTAAAGTTTAGTTTAGAGTCTTAGTTTAGAGTTTTAGTTAGAGTTATATTTTTAGTTTAGAGTTTAAGTTTAGAGCCTTATCTTAGAGTTTTTAGTTAGTTGTAGTTTGGTTTAGTTTTAGTTAGAGTTATTGTTTTGTTTAGTTTAACTTAAGAGTTTTAGTTTAGTGTATAGTTTTATTTCCAATTTAGAGTTTTAGTTTAGAGCCTTAGCTTAGAGTTTGTAGTTAGAGTTATAGTTTTAGTTTAGAGTCCCCCAAAGCGTTGTTTCTTCTTCATTAATTTAATGGCGGTGCACACTTTATGTAAGGTCAGAGTATATTACGCATGGACGGCGCATCCATTACTGCCTGTTGATACTATTTTGACACTTTTCGGCCCAAAAGTGTCAAGACATTTTCGTTTTTTCGGCATTTTAGTTTTCACTCGAATCACCTTTCATATTTTTCAAGTTTTTTTCTATAGTTCTTATAGTTTTAGATTTTCAGTTTAGTTTCAGTTTAGAGTTTGAGTTTAGAGTTTTAGATTAGCGTCTTGACTTAGGGTTTTAGTTAGCGTTTTAGTTTAGTTTAGTTTTAGTTAAGAGTTTTAGTTTATAGTTGTAGTTAAATTTTAGTTAAGAGTTTCGGTTTAGAGTTTTAGTTTAGAGCTCTGAGCTTAGAGTTTTACTTAGACTTATGGTTTAGTTTAGTTTTAGTTAAGAGTTTTAGTTTAGAGTTGTAGTTTAGTTTTAGCTAAGAATTTTAATTTAGAGTCTTAGCTTAGAGTTTTAGTTAGAGTTATAGTTTAGTTTAGCCTTAGTTAAGAGTTTTAGTTTAGAGTTGTAGTGTTAGATTTAGTTAAGAAATTTAGTTTAGAGTAGTTTTAGTTTAGAGTCTTAGCTTAAAGTTTTAATTAGAGTTACAGTTTAGTTTAGTTTTAGTTAAGAGTTTTAGTTTGTAGTTTTAGTTTTAGTTAGAGTTTTAGTTAGAGTTATAATTTAGTTTAGTTTTAGTTAAGAGTTTTAGTTTAGAGTTGTAGTTTATTTTTAGTCAATAATTTTACTTAAGAGTTTATAGTTTTAGTTTAGAGCCTTGGCTTAGAGTTTTAGTTAGAGTTATAATTTAGTTTAGTTTTATTTAAGAGTTTTAGTTTAGAGTTGTAGTTTAGTTTTAGTTAAGAGTTTGGAGTTTTAGTTTAGAGCCTTAGCTTAGAGTTTAGTTAAAGTTATAGTTTAGTTTAGTTTTAGTTAAGAGTTTTAGTTTAGAGTTGTAGTTTAGTTTTAGTTAAGAGTTTTAGTTAAGAGTTTAGAGTTTTAGTATAGTTTAGTTTTAGTTTAGAGTTGAAGTTTAGTTTTAGTTAAGAGTTTTTACTATAGAGTAGTTTTAGTTCAGAGTCTTAGCCTAGAATTTTAGTTAGTGTTATAATTTAGTTCAGTTTTAGTTAAGAGTTTTAGTTTATAGTTGTAGTTTATTTTTAGTTAACAGTTTTACTTTAGAGTTTAGAGTTTTAGTTCAGAGTCTTAGCTTACAGTTTAGTTTGATTTATAGTTTAGTTTAGTTTTAGTTAAAAGTTTTAGTTTAGATTTTAGAGTTATGGTTAGAGTTAAAGTTTAGCTTAGAGTCTTAGTTTAGAGTTCTAGTTAGTGTTATATTTTTAGTTTAGAGTTTAAGTTTAGAGTCTTATCTTAGAGTTTTTATTTAGTTGTAGTTTAGTTTAGTTTTAGTTAGAGTTTAAGTTTAGAGCCTTATCTTAGAGTTTTTAGTTAGTTGTAGTTTGGTTTAGTTTTAGTTAGAGTTATAGTTTAGTTTAGTTTTACTTAAGAGTTTTAGTTTAGAGTTTAGAGTTTTAGTTAGAATTGAGAGTTTTAGTTTAGAGCCTTAGCTTAGAGTTTTTAGTTAGAGTTATAGTTTTAGTTTAGAGTCCCCCAAAGCGTTGTTTCTTCTTCATTAATTTAATGGCGGTGCACACTTAATGTAAGGTCAGAGTATATTACGCATGGACGGCGCATCCATCACTGCCTGTCAATACTATTTTTACACTTTTCGCCCCAAAAGTCTCAAGATATTTTCATTTTTTCGGCGTTTTATTTTTCGCTCGAATCACCTTTCATATTTTTTCAGTTTTTTTCTATAGATCTTTTAGTTTAGATTTTCAGTTTAGTTTCAGTTTAATGTTTGAGTTTAGAGTTTTAGATTAGAGTCTTAACTTAAAGTTATAGTTAGCTTTTTAGTTTAGTTTAGTTTTAGTTAAGAGTTATAGTTTAGAATTGTAGTTAAATTTTAGTTAAGAGTTTCAGTTTAGAGTTTTAGTTTAGAGCTCTGAGCTTAGGGTTTTACTTAGAGTTATAGTTTAGTTTACTTTTAGTTAAGAGTTTTAGTTTAGAGTTGTAGTTTTATTTTAGCTAAGAGTTTTAGTTTAGAGTCTTAACTTAGAGCTTTAGTTAGAGTTATAGTTTAGTTTTAGTTAAGAGTTTTAGTTTAGAGTTGTAGTTTAGATTTAGTTAAGAAATTTAGTTTATAGTAGTTTTAATTTAGAGTCTTAGCTTAGAGTTTTAATTAGAGTTACAGTTTAGTTTCGTTTTAGTTAAGATTTTTAGTTTGTAGTTGTAGTTAGAGTTTTAGTTAGAGTTATAATTTAGTTTAGTTTTAGTTAAGAGTTTTTGTTTAGAGTTGTAGTTTATTTTTAGTTTATAATTTTACTTAAAAATTTAGAGTTTTAGTTTAGAGCCTTGGCTTAGAGTTTAGCTAGAGTTATAGTTTAGTTTAGTTTTAGTTAAGAGTTTTAGTTTAGAGTTGTAGTTTAGTTTTAGTTAAGAGTTTTAGTTTAGAGTTTTAGTTAGAGTTTTAGTTTAGTTTTAGTTTAGAGTTGAAGTTTAGTTTTAGTTAAGAGTTTTACTTTAGAATAGTTTTATTTAGAGTCTTAGCCTGGAGTTTTAGTTAGTGTTATAATTTAGTTCAGTTTTAGTTACGAGTTTTAGTTTAGAGTTGTAGTTTATTTTTAGTTAACAGTTTTACTTTAGAGTTTAGAGATTTAGTTCAGAGTCTTAGCTTACAGTTTTAGTTAGAGTTTTTGTTTAGTTTAGTTTTAGTTAAAAGTTTTAGTTTAGAGTTTAGAGTTATGGTTAGAGTTATAGTTTAGTTTAGAGTTTTAGTTTAGAGTTTTAGTTAGAGTTATAGTTTTAGTTGAGAGTTTTAGTTTAGAGTCTTAGCTTAGGGTCTTTAGTTAGTTGTAGTTTAGTTTAGTTTTAGTTTAGAGTTGTAGTTTAGTTTAAGTTAAGAGTTTTAGATTAGAGTCTTAGCTTAGAGGTTTTAGTTAGAGTTATAGTTTTAGTTTAGAGTTTAGAGTTGTAGTTTATTTTTAGTTAAGGACTTTTAGTTTAGTTTTTGTTTAGAGTTCTAGTTTAGTTTTAGTTAATAGTTTTAGTTGAGAGTTTAGAGTTTTAGTTTAGAGTCTTAGCTTAGAGTTTTAGTTTAGAGCTATAATTTAGTTTAGAGTTTTAGTTTAGAGTTTTAATTTAGAGTTTAGTTTAGAGATTTATTTTAGAGTTTTATTTAGAGTTTGGTTTAGTTTTAGTTAAGAGTTTTAGTTTAGAATTTTAGTTTTGAGTCTTAGCTTAGAGTTTTAGTTAGAGTTTTAGTTTAGAGTTTTAGTTTAGTATTAGTTAAGAGTTTTAGTTTAGAGGTTAGAGTTTTTGTTTAGATTCTTGGCTTAGAGTTTTAGTTAGAGTTATAGTTTAGTTTAGTTTTAGTTAGGACTTTTAGTTTGAGTTCTATTTTAGTTTTAGTTAAGAGTTTTAGTTTAGAGTTTTAGTTTAGAATCTTAGCTTAGACTTTTAGTTAGAATTATATTTTAATTTAATTTAGGTTTTAGTTAAGAGTTTTAGCTTAGAGTTGTAGTTTAGTTATAGTTAAGAGTTTTATTTTAGAGTTTAGAGTTTTAGTTTAGAGTCTTAGCTTAGATTTTTATTTAAGAGTTTCAGTTTACACTTGTAGTTTGGTTTTAGTTAAGAGTTTTAGTTTAGAGTTTATAGTCTTAATTTTAGAGTCTTAGCTTAGAGTTTTTAGTTAGAGTTACAGTTTAGTTTAGTTTTAGCTAAGATTTTTAGTTTACAGTTATACTTTAGTTTTAGTTAAGAGTTTTAGGTTAGAGTATAGAGTTTTATTTTAGAGTCTTGTCTAAGAGTTTTAGTTAGAGTTATACTTAACTTAGTTTTAGTTAAGAGTTTTAGTTTAGAGTTGTAGTTTAGTTAGGAGTTTTAGTTAAGAGTTTTAGTTTAGAGTCTTAGCTTAGAGTTTTAGTTAGAGTTATAGTTTAGTTTAGTTTTACTGAAGAGTTTTAGTTTAGAGTTGTAGTTTAGTTTTAATTAATAGTTTCAGTTTAGAGTTTTAGTTTAGAGCATTAGCTTAGGGTATTAGTTAGAGTTATAGTTTAGTTTTGTTTTAATTAAGAGTTTCAGTTTTGAGTTGTAGTATAGTTTTAGAAAGTACCAACGTTTTCCTTAATACAAACAATCTTTTAGTTAACATTTTAAAATTTCTCTCTTAGAAGTAACAGGTTTTTTCTTAACAGTGGAATATTTTTCTAATAACACCAATTTATCCGTCAAAGATAAAATTTTTTCTTAAAAGTAACAATGTTTGTCAGTATTAGCATTTTTTCTTTTAGAAGTAAATGGTTTTCTGTCAAAGATACCAAATTTTTCATTAAAGTAACAATTTTTTTTCGTTTATGACAACATGTTTTCTGTCAGAAGTAGCAAGTTTTCCTTCACACTAACAAATTTCCTCATCGGACTAACAACTTTTTTCTTAACACTAACAAACTTTTATTCAACACACTCACATTTCTCTTAGAAGTAACAGGCATTTTCTTAACAGTAGCAATTTTTTCTAATAGCACCATCCTTTCCGTCAATTATAATAAATTTCCATTAAAAGTAACAATTTTTTGTCAATGATAACAAGTTATCTGTTAGAAGTAACAAGTTTTCTGTTAAAGATACCAAATTTTTCATAGAAGTAACAATTTGTTCGTTATGATAAGAAGTTTTCTGCCAGAAGTAGCAAGTTTTCCTTAAAATAAACAAATTTTCTCTTCAAAATATCAACATTTTCCCTTAATACTAATAAACTTTTACTTAACACACTCAAAGTTTTCCTAGAAGTAACAGTTTTTTCTTAGCAGTAACAGATTTCTTCTAATACCACCAAGTTTCCCGTCAAAGATAACAGATTTCTCCTAGAAGTTACAATTTTTCGTACAGTGATAACAAGTTATCTGTTAGAATTAACAAGTTGTTTTGTTAAAGATAACAAATTTTTCTTAGAAGTAACAATTTTTTCGTTATGATAACAAGTTTTCTGTCAGAAGTACCAAGGTTTTCCTTAGCACTAAGAAATTTTCTCCTCGAAGTAACAACCTTTTCCTTAATACTAACAAACTTTTAGCGAACACTATCAAATTTCTCTTAGAAGTAAAATTTTTTCACCAGTGATAACACGTTTTCTGCTTGAACAAGCAATTTTTCCATGATAACAAGTAATTTGTCCATGATTGCTATGATAACAAGTTTTCTGCCAGAAGAAGCAAGTTTTTTTAACGCTAACACATTTTCCCTTCGAAGTAACAACTTTCTTCCTCAATACTAACAAACATTTACCTTACAATATTAAATATCTCTTAGAAGTAACAATTTTTCGTTTATGATAACAATTTTTTTCTAATAGTACCAACTTTTTCGTCAAAGATAACAAACTTCTCTTAGAAGTAACATTTTTTGCCACTGATAATAGTTTTTCCGTTAGAAGTAGTAAATTTTCTGTCAAACATAACAAATTTTTCTTAAAAGTAACAATTTTTTTCGTTTATAATAACAAGTTTTCTGTCAGAAGTAGCAAGTTTTTAAAAGCACAAATGAATTTTCTCTTTTAAGTAACAACTTTTATCTTAATAATAACAAACTTTTACTTAACACACTCAAATTTCTCTTAGAAGTAACACTTTTTTTTGTCTTAGCAGTAACAAAGTTCTTCTTGTTATCTTTTGACGGAAAACTTGTTGCTATTAGAAAAAAAATTGTTGCTGCTAAGAAAAAAACTGTTACTTCTAGGAAAACTTTGAGTGTGTTAAGTAAAAGTTTGTTAGTATTAAGGAAATATGTCGATACTTCGAAGAGAAAATTTGGTAGTGTTAAGGAGAACTTGCTATTTCAGTCAAAAAACTTGTTATCATAATGAGCATATTGTTACTTCTAAGAAAAATTTGGTATCTTTGACAGAAAACGTGTTACTTCTAACAGAAAACGTGTTAAAATTGACAAAAATTGTTACTTTTAAGAGAAACTTATTATCATTGAAGGAAAGGTTGGTGCTATTAGAAAAAAATTGTTACTGTTAAGAAAATGCCTGTTAATTCTAAGAGAAATTTGAGTGTGTTAAAAAAAAGTTTGTTAGTATTAAGGAAAAAGTTATTACTTCGATGAAAAAATTTATTAGTGTTAAGGAAAACTTGCAACTTCTGACAGCAAATTTGTTATCATAAACGAAAAACAAAAATTGTTTCTTCTATGAAAAATTTGGTATCTTTGTAAGAAAACCTTCTACTTCTAAAAGAAGAGTTGTTATCATTGACAAAAATTTTTAATTTTAAGATAAATTTGTTTTTTTTTACGGAAAAGTTGGTCCTATTAGAAAAACAATTTTACTGTTAAGAAAAACCTGTTTCTTCTAAGAGAAATTTGAGCGTGTGTAAGTAAAAGTTTGTTAGTAATAAGAGAGAAGTTGTTACTTCGGGGAGAAAATTTTTTAGAGTTAAGGAAAACTTGCTACTTCTGACAGAAAAGTTTCTAGCAGAAACGAAAAAATTGTTACTTCTAATAAATAAATTTTATCTTTGCTGGAAAATCTTCTACTTCTATTAGAAAACTTGTTATTAGTGACAAAAAATTGTTACTTTAAAAAAAAATTTTTATCTTTGACGGACATAATATGAAGAGATAGTCGTTCCCCCTTAAATAAAAATAAACTAGTACTCTAAACCAAAACTGCTAACTAAAACTAAACTAAACTATATCTCTTGCTACAACTCTAAGCCAAGACTCTAAACTAAAACTCTAAACTCTAAACTAAAACACATAACTAAAACTAAACTCAAACTCTAAACTAAACTCAAACTAAAACTCTAAGCTAAGACTCTAAACTAAAAGTCTAAACTAAAACTCTAACCTATAAATAAAACTCTTAAGTAAAACTAGACTAAGACTCTAAACTATAACTCTTAACTAAAATCAAAATCAAACTATAACTCTAAATCAAACTCTAAACTAAAACTCTAGACTCTAAACTAAAACTCTGAACTAAAACTAGACTACAACTCTAAACCCTAAACTAAACTATAACTCTAACTAAAACTTTAAGCTAAGACTCTAAACTAAAACTCTAAACTAAAACTCTTGACTAAAACTAAACTACAACTCTAAACAAAACTCTTAATTAAAACTAAATTAAATTATAATTCTAGCAAAAACTCTAAGCTATGACTCCAAACTAAAACACTCTAAACTAAAACTCTAAACTAAAAATAAACTATAACTTTAAACTAAAACTCTGAACTAAAACTAAACTGAACTAAACCTCTAACAAAAACTCTAAGCTAAAACTCTAATCCTAATATTCTAAATTAAAACTCTTAACTAAAATTAAACTACAACTCTAAACTAAAACTTTTAACTAAAACTAATCTAAACTAAAACTCTAAAACTCTAAGCTAAGACTCTAAACTAAAATTTTTAACTAAAACTAAACTAAACTAAAACTCTTAACTAAGACTACACTAAACTAAACTATAACTCTAACTAAAACTCTAAGCTAAGACTCTGAACTAAAGTTGTAAATTCACCACCAAAACTTCAAACTAAAACTAAACTAAAACTAAACTGAAAAACTCAGAGAACTATAGAAAAAAGAGAAAAATATGAAAGGGGACTCAAGCGAAAATTGAAACGCCGATAAAAAGAAAATGTCAAGACTTTTGGGGCAAAAAGTGTCAAAATGGTAACAACAGGCAGTGATATATGCACCGTTCATGCGTAATAAGGGCTGACCTTACAAAAAGTTTGTACCGCCATTAAGTTAATGAAGAAGAAAAAACGCTTTGGGGGTTTCAGGCGAAAAAAGTATTACGTGACAGTGTTACATAATAATTACGTAAGATGTGTTCTGTCGTTAAGTTAAAAGCGGAGATTCCCCCATGGGTTTTTGATGCATGGTTACATAAAATTTCTTCAAGCATGTTAGTCCTCTCCGTTTGCAACGGGGTGTGTCATGACGTCATTGCAGTCCATAGGGGTGTGTCATTGTATCTTGGCTACTGTGTCTTCTCTAGTAGAACCGATGACCACATTGCAAAGGTGCGAGGGCTTAAAGGGTTGTTAGCTCTACTTGTGTGACTTCCAAAAATTCCCTAATAGTTTCCCAATGCCATTTTCCCTGTGTTAATTTCCATACCTGTGTGTTTGAAATACAATGCTTTTATCCCTATTCTAATTTCCATACCTGTGCGTTTGAAATTCAATGCCATTTCCCTATGTTAATTTCCGTGTGATAATTCCCCTACCTGTGCGTTTGAAATCCAATACTGTTTTTCCCATGGCTTCCGTGACGACAGAGCGCTGTTGTAGAAGCTCAATGCTTATTCCCTATGTTAATTTCTTGGTGTTAATTCCCCTACCCGTACGCTTGAAATCCAATACTATTCTATCCTATGGCTTCCGTGACGTCAGAGGGCTGTTATAGGAATCCAATGCTAATTCTCCATGTTAATTTTCCTGTGTGAATTCCGCTACCTGTGCGCTTGAAATCCAATACTAATTTTCCTATGGCTTCCGTGACGACCGAGGGCTTGTGTTATTTACTAAAAGTGTTTCTCTAATACCGAACATTAGGAAAGTCTTCTTATTTCTCTTGGTTAGAGCGCGTTCCATTGGAAAAGAATGACCTTTCCAGTCCTGGTGGGGTCAAGAACTATAGAAAAAGAGAAAAAAGAAAAAATATGAAAGGTGTTTCGAGTGAAAAATGAAACGCCAAAAGAAAATGTCTTGAGTCTTTGGGGCGAAAAATGTCAAAATGGTATTATCTGGCAATGATGGATGCGTCGTCAATGCGTAAGATGCACTGACCTTACATAAAGTGTGTACTGCCGTTAAGTTAATGAAGAAGAAAAACACTTTGGGGGTTTTTGGTGAAAAATGCTAAACTTTTACATTGTTTAAAATAACAGAGTTGTGAGAAAGTCAAACTTTAGCGTAAAGAGCAAGGCGTTGAGGAGGGGACAGCCCCTTTTATATACGGAATAATTTCTGTTCGTCTTAATTTTTAATGTCGCTCCTTACTTTCAGTTCAAAAACTTGTTTTTTTAATTTAATTTCTGAACGTTTTTGAATTAATGCAGCTTTGATTTTGGTTCACCTTACATGAATAAATAAACCAAAATTTGCATAACAATTTTACTTTTTTGGCTAAATGGCTTTCTCGAAATTTTTTTCTGACGTAACTTACGAATTAACATATGTATCGAACTTCTATATTCGTATATTTTTATTATGTATATTAGGGAGTTCGCCCCCTAGTCAATACCTCGCCCTTTACCTTAAAGTTGGAATTTTGTTCGAATAACCAACCCCTGAATCACAAAGGCTCGTTTATTAGAATAGATAGCTCGTGTGAAAGTACTAAACAAAAAACTACAGAGTAAAAAGCAAGGTATCGACATGGGGGCGAGCCCCCTCATATACGTAATAATTTCTGTTCGATTTAAGTGTTATTGTTGCTCCTTACTTTTAGTTGGAAAAAACTTGTTTTTTATTTAATTTCTGATTGTTTTTTAAAATAATACTTGGAAATCCGGCGCCCCCTTCATAGAAAAGTCCTTTCCCCCAAGGAAACATACTCCATGGAAAGATTCTCCCCCTGAACCCCTACTCCACCCCCTCCCCCTACCAGAAAAAATCCCCATGAAAACGTCTGTGTGCTTTCCAATAACCAATACTATATGTAAACAATGGGCAAAGTTCATGACTTGCAGCCCTTCCCCTGGGAACTGTGGGGGATTAAGTCATCCTCAAAGACATATTTATTAGATTTTCATCTATGCTGAACAAAATAGTTATATCAAAATTTTGACTGGGTGACTAGAGAAAAATGAGCGTGGGAGGGGGCCAAGTTGCCCTCCAATTTTTTCGGCACTTATAAAGGGCACTAGAACTTTTAATTTCCGTTCGAACGAGCACTCTCAAGATATTCTAGGACTACTGGATCAAAATGATCACCCATTGAAAAAAATTAAATAAACACGCATCTGTGATCTTTCTTCTGGTAAAAAATACAAAATTCCATATTTTTGCAGATAGGAGCTTGAAACTTCTATAGTAGGGTTCTCTGATTCACTGAATCTGATGATATGAGTTTCATTAAAGTGCTATGACTTTTAGGGGTTGTTTTCCCCTGTTTTCGAAAATAAGGCAAATTTTCTCATGTAACTTTTGATAGGTAAGACTAAACTTGATGAAACTTATATACTTGAAATCAGCATAAAAGTCTGATTCCTTTGATGTATATATTGGTATCAAAATTTCTTTTTTTAGAATTTCGGTTACTACTGAGCCGGTTCACCTCTTACTTACAGTTCGTAACCTCGAGCTGTTTGAATTTATATTTAGAAAAGATGAAACGTTTGATCCTGGATCAAACTGTTCGTGGTAATGAATTGTAAGTAAGGACCGAACCGGCTCAATAGTAATCGAAACTCTAAAAAATGGAACTTTGATACCAATAGATACATAAAAAGAATCATATTTTTATGCTAATTTCAAATATATAAGTTTCATCGAGTTTAATTCTGCCCATGAAAAGGTACGAGACTGAGAAAATTTGCCTTATTTTCGAAAAGGAGGACCCCCCCCCTAAAAGTCATAAAAATTTAATGAAAATCACACCATCAGATTCAGCTTATCAGAAAACCTTACTGTAGAAGTTTCAAGCTCCTATCTGAAAAATTATCGAATTTTGTATTTTTTGCCAGATGAAAGATCACGGATGTGTGTTTGTTTTATTAATTTTTTTTCCACGGGTGGTCGTATGTAACCAGTGGTCCTAGAATATTGCAGGAGGGCTCATTGGAACGGAAATAAAAAGTTCTGGTTCCCTTTTAAAGTGATCAAAAAATGGAGGATAACTAGGCCCCCTCCCACGATCATTTTTTCCCAAAGTCACCCGATCATTTGAGATAGCCATTTTGTTCAGCATCGTCGAAAAATACAATAACTATGTCTTTGAGGATGACTTAAAACCCCGTAGTCCCCGGGGGAAGGTCTGCAAGTTATGAGCTTTGCCCAATGTTTGCATATAGTATTGATTATTGGGAAGTATACAGACGTTTTCAGAGGGGGATTTCTTCTGGTAGTTGGGGGGTTGGTGGGTGGGCGTTACGTGGGAGGATCTTTCCATGGAAGAAGTTTTCATGAGAGAAGGAAAATTGCTATAAAGGGGGCACCATATTTCCTAGAATTATTTAAAAAAGAGATCAGAAATTAAATAATAAAAAAAGACTATTTTTTCAACAGAAAGTAAGGAGCAACATCAAATTTAAAACGAATAGAAATTATTACGTATATAAGGGTTTGCCTTCTAGTCATTACCTCGCTCTTTACGCTAAAGTTTTTTTTTGTACTTTCATCAGAACTATTTATTCTAATTAACGGCCTTTGGATTAAGCGGTCCTTCTTAAGGAATTAGAACAAAATTTGAACTTTAGCGTAAAGAACGAGATATTGACTAGGGGGCGAACCCCCTAATATGATTAATAAACATATACAAATATAGATGTTCGTCACGTAAGTTAATTCGTAAGTTACGTCAGAACAAAATTTCGAGAAAGCCATTTAGCCAAAAAAGTAAAATTAATATACAAATTTCGTTTTAATTATTCATGTACTGTGAGCAAAAATCAAAGCTGAATTAATTCAAAAACGTTCAGAAGGAAAATAAAAACACAAGTTTTTTTTTACTGAAACTAAGGAGTGACATTAAAACTTACAAAAGAACATAAATTATTCCGTATATGAAAAGGGCTGTCCCATCCTCATCGCCTCGCTCTTTACGCTAAATTTTACTCTGTCTCACATCTTTAAGTTTTAAAATAATAAAAGATTTTAGCGTAAAAAGGGAGGAGTTGAAGAGGGGACGGCCCCTTTCATATACGGAATAATTTCTGTTCGATTTAAGTTTTAATGTTGCGTCTTACTTTCATTAAAAAAAACGCGTTTTTTTATTTAATATCCCAAAAGCATTAAAGTATTAAGGTGAAACTTCAAATAAATGTTTGGGGGGTAATGAACACAATGAAAACACACTTTTTCGTTGCTGGTTGTCAAAACGGAATATTAGCAGTATCTAAGCAAAGGCTAATGGTATTAGGAAAAAAACTTTCAAAGTATATTTAGAGGGAATTAAAGAGAGAATCTTTAGTACCTTTAGATGGAATTAAAGATCATCCCCCTCCTTTTTCCTTTTATGGGGCCCCTGTCGTCACCAATGGTCAAAATTTTGTAATTGTCACTTTGTTCAAAGTAGTCAAAGGGCCTAATAGTTAGGGAGGGGAGCAGATGCCTCTAAGCTTGCATTCTAACGTCAAAATATCCTAACTTTCATTGAGATTTCAGATAAATATAGAGTTACCTCTAAGGAAGGGGTGGGGTTGAAGGTAAATATTGATATATAATCCGTCTTGATTTTCGGGAACATTACTATTCAACGCTGTTATTAAGAAGTAAAGAGTAGCATTAAAACCCACAATGAACAAAATTTCCTACGTATAGGAAGGCTGCTGCCCCTACATCATCCCCAACCTCCCCCTCACGGCAAAAGAAACTTTAGAGGATGCTCATTTGATACCGTCCTAGGACTGTTTTATATATCTGTTTTTTTTTTGTTTTTTTTTATATCCGGAAAGTAATCAAACATCTTCGATTTTCTTTGGTAAAAAATTCATCAAACACTTGTAGATGAGAGCTTTAAACCTCTACAATAGTGTTCTCTAATTGCTTTGTTATTTGGGAGGGGGCAGGAGCCATAAAGAGCGAGTTTTGAATGTCAAAACATCCTAATTATCCTTCAGGTAGATACAGAATTGTTCTAAGGAAGTGGGGAGGTAGAAATAATATTTAATCCCTCTTGGTTTCTGGGAAAATTTCGGGTCCACGCTATTATAATGAAAGTAAAAAGTAACATTAAACCCCCCAAAATTAGCAAAACTTATTCCGTATAGGAGAGGGATGTCCCTTCCTCATCCCTAACCTAACCCCTGTGGTCGTAGAAGCTTCCAAGGATTTTCATTCAATCGGAAATTGAAAGTCGTAAGTGACTAATTATAAGTCAAAAGTGATTAGAGACCTACCAGCCCCTGTCCAAAATCTGTTTTTGATATATGGTCTTTTTCTTACCACCTAGGACATCTGATCAACATTTTGAAGTACGTATTTTGTACTTTCTCTGTGGCTGCTAAATTTTGCATGTAGGAGAATTTTATTCGGGGGAGGGGGGTCTTCGGGGGTAAATGTATTGCGGGAGGGTCACAGAAATTTTCCACGGGGAAGGGTTTTCTGGGGGGAAACGCCCGCTTCCGAGTTTTTAAGTATGTGAATAATAAAGAGTCTATAAGAACGAAGTTCTTTCGTATTTTCACACGTCTACACTCGAGGGCATGGGTTTGTACTCACAGGAACGCTCGTCCACACTTGTTGACCCTATTAATAAATCAATTGGTTTAATTTGTATACATTTCAGCAATAACTATGCATATGATATTTTTCTGTTAAATAGAAGAATTATTTTCAAAAGAAAAATGCAATTTTTGGGCCCCAATAATTACGTTTTTTTGTTAAAAACAAAAAAGCACCAAATGCATCCAAGACTTCTAGTTCTTTAGCTTTATTATGGAAATCCTTAGAACTAGCAATTCTATTTTCCTAATTAGAGTATTTCTTTCAACTGAGAAACAAGGACGCTCTGATAGGATGTGATCAATTGTTCCTTCAATATTTATTCAACCGTCAAAAAAGATTCTCTTCTTTTTTGAAAGGTGGCTTAATGCCTTACGTGACCTAGTCATAACATTTCCAGCTCTAAAATGAAACGTAATATTAGCTCTTTTTCTATTACAATCAATCAGGGGTTGGGGAATACAATGCCCAGCAAATGTCAAAACATATGCGACTGTAGCAGTTTAACGGACCTTATGAATCGAAATTTTTTACAGCAGAGGTTATTAACTTTGAAGTTGCACAGACTGTGAGATCCACTTTCTTTAATGTGTGAACAAGGTTGTCTAGTGCTGTAACTAAAAAAAGACCGGTTTGCCACATAAGTAAACTTTCAGGTCTTTAAAAACGAGCTTAACTGAAATCGGGCATTATTTATTGATTCAATAGAAGATGCTTATTTCCAAAAGAGTACACAGGTCATACTTCCAAATCTAGAATACACAGCCAAAGTTTAAAAAACTTGCTTTCAAAAACAAAGTTCTGGAAGCTTAATCGTGAATAAGTGATTATTTGTGGTCTAATCAAATTAGGTGAATAAACTGGATACTCGTAGTAATTACACTCAAATTGCTATTGGTTTAGTTTTTTTTTCTACACATCACAGGTTAAATATGTCAAATTTCCCTTTTTGCAAGTCAAATTAGTTTCTTTGGATGAACGATTTAGCATGGACGAACCACAGCTCACAACCAAAATTTAAAGTTTGGTTTAAAATTTTGGTGATAAAATATTCCCACGCCTGGCATTCATTTGGATACAGAGATATTACTCACCGAACAAAAATCCATAATTACGAAAAATCTAAAATTCCAAAAAAAGCCGAACCAAGGCTGCAGTAGTAATATACAGCAAATTATAGTCCGTCCAAAGCAACGAAAAATTTTAAAAGATTGAAAAAAAACTTACTAATGAGAAAAACTTACATTTTAACTATTATGCAGACTCGTCAAAATAGTAAAAGTTTATTGTGAAAACAAGTTTCTGAAAACAACAAAATTAGCTTGGAACTTCTAGAAAATATTGGCGGATCAAGGCGAAAAGTACCAACAATGTGACCATTTGATTACAAAATGATAATTTGGTTTGAGGCCACTATCATAAGCAGCGCAATAGTGCTGCCTAAGTAAAGAACTAAGATAGCACAATGTATTATTTATTTAATTTTTTCTTGTTCTTGGCCTTAGACCAGGGCACTTCGTATCGAAGGAGTTGTCGCAAAAACTTCGAAAAGGGCTCATTCGATTGGAAATTGTAGTGGCTTGTGCACTTGTGCGCCATTAATCCAAACTCATCCAATCAAAATTTTGAGATAGCCATTTTGTTCAAGTTGTTGAAAGGTTCGGAAATCACATCTAAGAGGATGACACCCCCCCCCCCCACAGCCCTCAGGGTAAGGGTTGTAAGTTATGCCCTTGGGGCATATAGGTTTCTATTGAAAGTTTTGTCGTACAAACTTGAAAAGGGAATAATTTGATTTGATATTCAAAGGGCTAGTGCCCTTTTTAATAGTCAAAAGTGATTTGAGGGCAGCTAACCCCGCTATCACGCCCATCTTTTCCCCAAACATATCCAGTCAAAATTTTTAGATTGCTATTTTGTTATACGTAGTTAAAAGTTTTAGAAATTAAGTCTTTGAGGATGATAGCCCCCTCAGAGCCCTCGGGGTAAGGGTTGTAAGTTATGCCCTGGGGGACTATAAGGTTATTATAGATATTGATGTTGTAGAAACTTCAAAAACGGCTCATTTGAAAATTAGAAGGTCTTGTGCCCTTTTTAATAGTCAAAAGTGATTGGACGATAACTAACACCCCTCTCACACCCACCATTTCCCCAAACACACCCAATCAAAATTTTGAGATAGCCATTTTGTTCACCGTAGTTAAAAAGTCTGGAAATTATGTTTTTGAGGATGACACTACCCCCACAGTCCTCAGGGCAAGGATTGTAAGTTATGCACTGGGGGCATGTAAGATTTTTTTATCGAAAGCGTAGTCGTAGAAATTTCAAAAAGGAATCATTCGATTGGAAATTGAGACAGCTAATGCCCTTTCTAGTAGTCGAAAGTGATTGGAGGATAACTAACACCCCTCTCACACCCACCATTTCCCCAAACAAATCCAATCAAAATTTTGAGATAGTCATTTTGATAAACGTTGTTGAAAGGCCCGAAAATTATGTCTTTGAGGATGACAACCCCCTCTTAGCGCTCAGGTCAAGGGTTGTAAGTTCTGCCCTGGGGAATATAAAGTTTTTATAGAAAGCGTTGTCGTAGAAACTTCAAAAAGGGCTCATTCGATTGGAAACTGAAAGGGCTATACACTTTTTAATAGTTGGAAGTGATTGGAAGGCGACTAACCCCCCTCTCACGCCCACTATTTACCTAAACCCATCTAATAAAAAATTTTGAGATAGCCATTTTGTTCGACGTAGTTAAAAATTCTGAAAATTATGTTTTCGAGGATGAAAATCCCCCCATAGCCCTCAGGGCAAGGGTTGTAAGTTATGCCCTGGGGACACATAAGGTTTTTTTTTATTGTAAGCGTTGTCGTAGAACCCAAAAAGAAATCATTCGATTGGAAATTGAAACGGCTAGTGTCCTTTTTAATAGTCGGAAGTGATAGGAGGATAACTAACCTC